>NW_024037447.1:1670318-1700457 GCF_015832195.1 Motacilla alba alba
TCCGCGAGGCCACGACAAAGGAGCTGGTGAAGGCACAAGAGTGCAGTGAGGGGTTGCGCCAGCACCTGGAGCAGCGTGAGTCACCTTGGGGGGACACTGAGGGGTCTGGAGGGGACACAGAGGGTTTTGGGGGATCCCTGAGGGGTCTGGAGGGGGACACAGAGGGGGGTTCTGGACGGGAACACAGGGAGGGCTGGGGACACACAGAGAGGGGTCTGTGGGGTCGTTGGGTGGTGGGTGGGGACCCTGAGGGGTTTGTGGGGACAGAGGGCTCTGAGCTCATTTCCTCCTCCCCACAGTGGAGCAGCACAAGGAGGCATTGGAGAAGTCCTGGCAGCAGGTGCAGGGTGAGCCCAGGGGGCCCTGGGGTCTTTGGGGCCCCACCAAAACCTCCCCGAATGCTCCCTGAACCTCTGGCCCCCTTGACCCCCATGATTCCCTGACCCTTGTGGCCCCTCCTGACTCCCCCAGAGGGGGTGGGACCCCTGCACAGAGGGACCCCCCTGACCCCCCTGATCTCCCTGACCTCCACCCCTGTGACCCCCCAGAGTCACTGCAGAGAGCGCAGCTGCAAGGGAAGGAGGTGGATGCCAAAGGTCAGAGGTGAGTGGGGACACCTGTGACCCTCCTCAACCTCACCTGTGCCCACATGACCTCTGACCCCGCCCCCCCAAACACATCTGGTGCCCCCTGACCCCCCACAGGCGCTGCGGGCTCTGCCTGGAGCAGCAGCAGGACCTGGAAGGGACAAAGCAGCAGTGGGAGCAGCTGCAGAACCTGCGCCGGGGACTCAGGTGAGGCTGGGGGACACAGGTGGGGCTAGGGGTGGCACCAGGTGACCCACACAGGTCATGTGACCACTGTTTCCCCCCCCCCCCCCCGTGTCCCCTCACCCCAGGCGGCACCACTGCCAGCAGCTCGAGGCCATCATGGAGGAGCTCAAGCGCCTGCGCGTCACTCACGTGAGCCCCGGGCTGGGTTCCTTCACACACCTGGGGGTCTCACACACACCTGGGGGTCCCACACACACCTGGGGGTCCCTCACACACCTGGGTGCCCTGGCACACCTTGGGATCACCCCCTCCTTGTCCCCCCACAGACTCCAGCCCACCTGCAGGCTGAACTGGTGCAGCTGGAGAAGATGAAGGAGAAGTGGCTGAGCTGGGGTGAGCACTTGACACCTGAGTGACCCCCCAGGACCCCCCTCGATCACCTGAGTGTCCCTCCTGACACCTGAATGACCTCTGCGACACCTCTGGGCGCCTGAGGGGTGCCCTTGGACACCTCAGTGCCAACACCTGAGTGACCTCCTGAGCTTCTGACTGACCCTGGGCCACCTGAGCCCCTCTCCCACGAGCCCCTGAGTGACCCCCCTGGACACCTGAGCCCCCCCCAACCCCAGGTGTGTCCCCTTGGGCTGACCAGTGTCCCCCCCCCTTGCCCAGAGCACCGCCTGATGGACACCGAGGAGCAGCTGGGCCCAGAGGCGCTTGTGCTCAGGTGAGTGCCAGGCTCTGGCCCCGCCCCCTCAAAGGTGACCCCGCCCACTCAGGCCTGTTCCCACCCCCTAACCCCCGTTCTTGCAGGCGATTGGTGCAGCTGGAGCAGGAGGGGGCGGAGCGACAGCTGGAGGTGGAGCTGGGCCGGCAGCAGCTGAGCCTGCAGCGCCGTGACAGGTGTGTGACCCCTGGGACAGGTGTGTGACCTGCTGGGATGGGTGTGTGACACCCAGGACAGGTGTGTGACCGCTGGGACAGGTGTGTGACCTGCTGGGATGGGTGTGTGACCCCTGGGACAGGTGTGTGACCCCTGGGACGGGTGTGTGACACCCTGGGGACAGGTATGGCCCTGTCACCTGGGCCCCTCAAGGCCCCGCCCACCTCCAGCCCCACCCCTTCTCTGGGTCCGCCCCCAGGTTGGCAGAGGAGCTGCAGCAGCTTCAGCGCCCCCAGGAGGCTCGCCTAGAGTGAGGAGGGAAGAGATGGACACACGTCATGGGACACCTGTGTGACACCTCTGTGTGTTACCTGCGGGCCACCTGTGTCCTGCCATGTTCTCATGCCCCCCATTACCTATTGTCCTCCCCGCCATGTCCCCCTCAGGTCCCTCACACCTCCAAGGCTCCCCCACATCCTCCAGTCCTCTCAAGTTTCCCCCATCCTCCCCTTAGTCCCCAACTGTCCCTCTTGTCCCCATTTCCCCCAATGTCCCTCCTGTCCCCACAGATCCCCATGTGCCCCCCATGTCCCCTCACATCCTCAATGTCCCCCATGTCCCCCCAATGTCCTCCATGTTCCCTCAGGTCCCCAATGTCCCCCATTTCCCCATGTGTCCCCCCAGTGTCCCTCAAGACCCCTAGGTCCCCTCATGTCCCCCCATGTCCCCTCACATCCTGATGTCCCCCATGTCCCAAATAAACGCTCCGCCACCACTGCTGTCTCTCAGGCGTCTCTTTGCCACCGCGGGTGACACTTCCCCCAAACATGGCGGCCCCCTGCAGCCGCCGCCATTTCTGTCATGGCCGCCGCCATATTGTGGGCGGGCGCGCCCTTATCCGGAAGCGGAAGTTGGACACGCCCCCGCTTCCGGCCGCGGTTGGGCCTAGCCGGGAGTGTCTCTCGGTGGCGGCGGCAGCGATGGTGGGGGCGGGAACCGGGGGTGTGAGGGGAGCTCCGGGGGTCTGCGGTGTCTGAGGACCCCCCCAGGCGCTGACGCCCCCCGCCGTTACCCCCTCAGGACAGCGAATTCTCGGACGCGGAGGCGGCCCCGGGAGGGGAGGAGAACGCGCCGGTTTATTGCGTGTGCCGCAAGCCGGACATCAACTGCTTCATGATGTGAGGGGGGGTCTGGGGGGGTCCCCAAATGCTTCATGATGTGAGGGGGGGGTCTGGGGGGTCCTCAGCTCCCTCAGGATGTGAGGGGGAACGGGGGGAGCGGGGTCCGCAGGTGCTTCGGGATGTGAGGGGAGCGGGGGGGAGCAGGGTCCTCTGCAGGATGTGAGGGGAAACGGGGGTCGGGGTCCTCAGCTGTGTCAGGATGTGGGTGAGGGTCTGGGGGGTCCCAAATAGCTTCAGGATGTGAGGGGAAACGGGGGTCGGGGTCCTCAGCTGCCTCAGGATGTGGGTGAGGGTCTGAGGGGTCCCAAATAGCTTCGGGATGTGAGGGAGAACGGGAGGAACAGGGTCTGCAACTTCTTCGGGATGTGAGGGGGGTCTCTAAGTGCTTCAGGATGTGGGGGAGGGTTTGGGGGGGGTCACAGCAGATCTGAGGGGGCAGCAGTGGGGGGACACGGGGCTGGGGGTCTCGGGTGCCTCTCAGGGTGGCAGTTGGGGGGTCCCGGGGGGTGTTGGAAGGGATCCCTTGAAGCGGGGAGCGGTGCGGGGTCCCCTTCGGGGGGGCTTTGGGGGTGCCCGGCTGAGGGTCTCGGTGTCACCCCCGTCCCACAGCGGCTGCGACAACTGCAACGAGTGGTTCCATGGGGACTGCATCAACATCACCGAGCGCATGGCCAAGGCCATCCGCGAGTGGTACTGCCGGCAGTGCCGCGGTGAGAGGGGCTGGGGGCTCCGGGGGGGCTTTGAGGGGCTCTGGGGGGGCCGTTTGGGAGTGTCGGGCTGCAGTGAGGGGCGGGGGGGCTGATTTGCAGAGTTCCAGGGACAGCTGGGGGGTGGGGGGGTTCTGGGGTGGTTTGGTTTTTGGGGTGCCTGACCCCATTTTTGGCATGTCTGACCTCAGATCAAGCGCTCAGCCCGCGTGTGCAGCGAATGTAAGGTGGGGGTGTCCCTGGTGGGATTTGGGGTGTTCCTGGTGGGATTTGGGGTGCCTGACCCCGTTTTTGGGGTGTCCCTGGTGGTGGAGCCCCTGACCCCTGTGTGATCCCCCCACCCCAGAGAAGGACCCGTCCCTGGAGATCCGGTACCGGCACAAGAAGTGGCGGGAGAAGGAGCACGAGGGGGCCAAGGGGCAGGAGCTGGAGCAGGGCCGGGCTGCCAAGGTGGGCTCTGGGGGGTGGTCAGGGGATGGGGACCCCACAAAGGAGGACACCCCAATTCTGGGGGGAGGCTGGGAGGTACCTGAGTCCCTTGGGATGAGGATTTGGGGGGTCACCAGAGAGCTAGGGGGTGCTTTGAGGGAGATTTGGGGGACCCCGACTCTCTCCGCGTGCCTGGGATCCTTCCCAGCTTGGGTTTTGGGGTGCCCCCGTTAGATTTTTGGGGTGTTTGACCCCCTTTGTGGGGGTGTCTGACCCCAGATCAAGCACTCAACCTGTGTTTGGGGAGTGCAAGGTGACTGTGTCCCTGGTGGGATTTGGGGTGCTCCTGGTGGTTTTTGGTGTGCCTGACCCCATTTTCGAGGTGCGTGATCCTATTTTTGGGGTGCCTGACCCCAGGTCAAGCGCTCAGCCCACGTGTGCAGCGAGTGCAGGGCAGGGGTGTCCCTGGCGGGGTTTGGGGTGTCCCTGGTGGGATTTGGAGTGTCCCTGGCGGGGTTTGGGGTGTCCCTGGTGGGGTTTGGGTTGCCTGACCCCTTTTTCGAGGTGCCTGCCCCCAGATCAAGCGCTCGGCCCGCATGTGCGGCGAGTGCAGGGCAGGGTGGGGTTTGGGGTGTCCCTGGTGGGGTTTGGGGTGCCTGATCCCATTTTAGGGTTGCCTGACCCCATTTTTGGGGTGCCTGATCCCATTTTTGGGGTGCCTGACCCCTTTTCGGGGTGCCTGCCCCCAGATCAAGCGCTCGGCCCGCATGTGCGGCGAGTGCGAGGCGTGCCGGCGCCCCGAGGACTGCGGGCAGTGCGACTTCTGCCGGGACATGAAGAAATTCGGTGGCCCCAACAAGATCCGCCAGAAGTGCCGGCTGCGGCAGTGCCAGCTGCGGGCGCGGGTGAGCGGGCACCTGGCGTGTCCCCAGCGTGTCCCCAGCGTGTCCCCAGTGTGCCTCCAACGTGCCCTTGGTGTGTTTGGAATGGGGGGTGTCCCCCGTGTGGCGGGGCCTCGGTGCCTGCCAGGGCTGGGGGTGTTGGGGTGGCCTTGGTGTGTCCCCAGCGCGGCTCTTTGTGGCTGTGTCCCTGTCACGTGGCTTCTGTCACCACCTTTTGTCCCTTTGTCACCCTATCCCATGTCCCTCTGTCCCCCCCAAGGGTCACCGTGTCCCTTGTTAGCGTTTCGTCTTGTCCCGTGTCCCTCTGTCACCTTGTGTCCCTCTGTCACTGTGTCCCATGTCCCTTGGTCACTGTGTCTCATGTTGTGACACATCCTTTGTCACCGTCTTGCCGTGTCCTCGTGTCTTTTTGTCACCTTGTGCCGCGTCCCTGATGTGTCACGCTCCTGGCACGTCCCCATGTCCCCCGTTCCTCACGTGTTCTGTGTCCCCGACGAGCTGCTGTGTCCCTGTGTCACCCTGCCATGTCCCCAAGGTGTCTTGTGTCCCCAAGTGTCCCATGCCCCTGTGTGTCCCTGTTCTATGTCCTCGTATCCCCATGTCCCGTGTTTGTGTCACCCTTCCCAAGATGTCTTGTGTCCCTAACTGTCCCGTGTCCCTGTGTCACTCTGTCTTTGGTTCCTGTGTTACCTTGTGTCCCCATCTCCCTGTGTCACCCTCTCCTGTGTCCCCGTGTCACCGCCCTGTCCCTGACGTGTCCCCTCAATGTCCCCACAGGAGTCCTACAAGTATTTCCCCACCTCGGTGAGTCCCTGGGGCTCTGGGGGGAGGGGGAGGTGAAAGGGGGACCCCAGACCCCCCCAACCCTGTGAGAAGTGTGTGGGGGAGGGGCCAGGCCTGGCTGTGGGGGGAGGGGCACCCCAAAACCTCGGTGTCCTTGGTGGGGGGGGGGGTTGCCCAGGAAGGTGCTGCCCCCACCAGGGGTCCCACGGGTGCCATCGAGGTCCTGGGGGGTCCCAGGGGGTCCCTGGTGGGTGCTGACCCACCCCCCAACTGATGGGAGTGTCCTGGGGGTGCCATGGGGGGGATCCAGGGGGTCCCTGGCCATGCTGACCCCCCCCCCAGGTGGCACAGGAGCAAAAGGGGGAGCCCGGGGGGTGCCCTGGGGTGCCATGGGAGGCATCCCGGGGCGGGGGGAGGTCCTAGGGGTGCCATGGGGGGAGGTCCTGGGGGTCCCTGGCAGTGCTGACCCCCCCCCCCAGCTTGCCCGGGGGCGTGAGGGGGACCTGGAGCTGCTGAAGGCGCAGCTGGGGGGGCCGGGGCCCCCCGAGAGCCTCTCGGACGAGGAGCTGCCCCTCGACCCCCGGCTCTACCAGGAGCTCTGCGCCGGCGCCTTCGACGAGCACGGCCTGGTGAGCCCCCAAAAACTGCCCCCCGGGACCCCGAAAACTGCCCCCCGGGACCCCAAAACTGGCCCCCCCCGGGACTCCAGAACTGCCACACCGGGACCCCAAAAACTGCCTCCCCAGGACCCCAGAACTGCCCCTCCGGGACCCCAGAACTGCCCTGGCACCTCAGAACTGCCCTGGGACCCCAAAACTGCCCCCCGGCACCCCAAAACTGCCCTCCCAGGACCTCAAATACTGCACTGGGGACCCTCGCTGTTCCCCCCGTGGTGTTTCAAAACCCACCAGGCACCCCAAATCCCCCCGAGCCCCACAGGAGCAGATTTGAAGAAGGTTTTTGCATGTCAGGGCCTGCTTTCGTGTGTTTAGGGGTGGCTTAGGCCTGGTTTTAGGTGTGGTGGTTTTGTGTGTCAAGGTGAGCTTCAGGTGTATCAGGACGTGTCCCCAAACGTACCCAAACGTCCCCAACGTGTCAGGACGTGTCCCCGTGGTGTCCTGAGGTGTGTCCTGGCACGTCCCCGCACCAGGCCGTGCCCTAAGGCGCGTCCCCAAATGTCCTCAACGTGTCCCGGCACATCAGGACACGTCCCCGTGGCATTCTGAGGCGTGTCAGGCGTGTCCCTGCGTGTCCCCAGCGTGTCCTGGCGTGTCCCCACACCGGGCCGTGTGCCTGTGGCACCTCAGGGCCACGTTGTCCCCTCGTGTCCCTTCACGGGCCACGCTCTGAGGCGCATCGGGGCCGTCACCCCGCGTGTCCCCCACGTGTCCCCCACGTGTCCCCATGTGTCCCTGGTCCTGCCAGCCCTGGCTCAGCGACGCCGAGGACGCGCCGTTCCTGGACCCCGTCCTGCGCAAGCGCGCCGTGAAGGTCAAGCACGTCAAACGCCGCGAGAAGAAATCCGACAAGAAGGTGAGGAGCACTGGGAGCTACCGGGGGTTACTGGGAGCTCCTGGGGGTTACTGGAAGGTTCCGTGGGTGGGTGGGAGGAACCTGGGTGGTTGCTGGGTTACGAGCGGTGGTCACTGGGTGCTGACGGGTGGCTACTGGCGCTCACTGGTGTGGGAGGAGGAGTGGCGGAATGAGCGCTGGGAGCTGCCGGGAGGTACTGGGAGAGTTCTGGGTGGTGACTGGTGTTAACTGGTGTTAACTGGTGTCAACTGGTGTTAACTGGTGCAGAAGGAGCAGCGCTACAAGCGGCGCCAGCGCCGGGTGCAGCGCTGGGAGGGCTCTGGTGGCTATTGGGGCGTGAGTGCTGATTACTGGGTGGTTACTGGGAGGTTACTGGGAGGTTCCTGGTGCTCACCGGTTCTAACTGGTGCAGAAGGAGGAGCGCTACAAGCGGCACCGGCAGCGGGCGCGGCACCGCGAGCGCCGCGGGCACCCCGAGCGCGCCGACGCCCGCGACCCCGCGGGGCTGGGCCAGTGCCTGGGCCCCGGCTGCACCCGGCCCGCCCGGCCGCCCTCCAAGTACTGCAGCGAGGCCTGCGGCATCAAACTGGCTGCCAAGTGAGTACCCACCAGTACGGACCAGTATAAACCAGTACAGAACACTGTTGACTGGCGTAGACCAGTATAAACCAGTGCAGGGCGGGACAGACCAGTATAAACCAGTAATGATCTGTACAGACTGCTGCAAAGCAGTATAGACCAGTACAAACCAGTTACATGAACAGATCCTGCCTCAGTGGATCCCAGGGATCCCGGAGCCCCCATTTAACCCTTTCCTCACCCCGATCCCAGCTGGATCTACGAGATGCTGCCTCAGTGGATCCCAGGGATCCTGCAGCCCCCATTTAACCCTTTCCTCACCCTGATCCCAGCCAGATCTGCAGGATCCTGCTACAGTGGATCCAGCGGTGGATCCCAGGGATCCTGCAGCCCCCATTAACCCTTTCCTCGCCCCGATCCCAGCCGGATCTACGAGATCCTGCCGCAGCGGATCCAGCAGTGGCAGCAGAGCCCGTGCGTGGCGGAGGAGCACGGCAAGCGGCTGCTGGAGCGCATCCGGCGCGAGCAGCACCAGGCGCGGCTGCGGCTGCAGGAGATGGAGCGGCGCTTCCACGAGCTCGAGGGGCTCATCGCCCGCGCCAAGGGGCACCCTCCCCGCGAGGACGAGGAGGTGGGCACCCCCCGGGGCTCACGGAGCACCGGGGACCCCAAAACCACTTTGATTCTACCCGTTTTGGGTCCCTCCTGTCATCTCCCTCGGTCCTTCATCGATGCCCGGGTGCCCCCAAATCTTTTAATTTTCCCCATTTTGGGTTCCTCTTGAGATCCCTCTGCTCCTCTGGTACCCACACACAGTTCCTGGAGGAATGGGAACCCCAAAATTTAATTCTCTCAGTTCTGGGTCCCTCTTGAGATCCCCCCTGATCCTTCATGGACTCATGGGTGCTTGCAAACCCATCAAGTTCCCCCTCTCTGCCCTTCCCTGGGTTCCCTCCAAAATCCCTGGGTCCATCCTGGGTGCCCCCAACCCTTTCATTCCCCCCATTCTGGGTCCCCCTGAGCCCCTGGGCATCCCCCAAATCTCTTGAGTCCCTCCTGAGCCCTGTCCTGGGTCCCCCATGGACACCAGGGTCCCCCCAAACCCCTCCCTGGAGCATCTGGGTGCCCCTGGAGCCCCTTAACCTTGTGTCCCCCCAATCCCTGAGTGCCCCGTGGACCTCCTGACCCTGCTGTCCCCCCAGAGCACGGAGGGGGACAGCGAGGACACGGACCTGCAGATCTTCTGCGTGTCCTGTGGCCACCCCATCAACCCCAAGGTGGCCCTGCGGCACATGGAGCGCTGCTACGCCAAGGTGATCCCGGGGTCTGGGGGGGTCTGGGGGCACCTCTGGGGCCCTGTGGGTTCCTGGGATCTGTGGCATCATCCATGGGACTCTGCAAGCTCCTGTGGGATCTTCTGGGAGGTCCTTTTAGGGGAACTTTGGGAGCCCCCAGGGCTGGGCACCCTCCCCAGATCCTGCAGTGGCCACGGGGATCCCTTTCCTCAGCTTGAGGGGGCTGTGGGCACCCTGTGAAGGAACTTCAGGGGGTCTGTATAGGGTCTGGGGGGGCTGTAGGGACCTGCTGGGAGCTCAGTAGGGGCGGGGGGTTCCGTGGGCTGTCGTGGGGAGGGGCTTTATAGGGGCTGGGGCCCATGGAGGGCTCGGGGGGGCTCTATGGGGGCTGGGGGTCCCTCTGGGGGTCCATAGGGCCCCAGGGGGGGCTCAGGGGTCCCATCCCCGCCCCTCTTTTGACCCCCCCCACCCCATTGCAGTACGAGAGCCAAACGTCCTTCGGGTCCATGTACCCCACCCGCATCGAGGGGTGAGTGGGGAGGGGGCTCTGGGCAGGGGGTGGGACACCCTGGGGGGGCTTTCTGGGGTGGGGGTGTCACCCTGGGGAGGGAGCACCCAGGGGGCAGGTTGTGGCTGTCTTGGGGGTGTCCCTCAGCCCCCTGTCCCCCCACCCCAGGACACCTCTCATGTCCCCCCAGGGCCACCCGGCTGTTCTGTGACGTTTACAACCCCCAGAGCAAAACCTACTGCAAGAGGCTGCAGGTGCTGTGCCCCGAGCACTCCCGGGACCCCAAGGTGGGCACAGAACGAGGTTCTGGGTGCCAGGGGCAGTGCCCAGGACAGTCCCGGGACCCCAAAGTGGGCACAGAATGAGATTTTGGGGTGGAATTTAGGGGATCTGTATCCTGAGCGCTCCTGGGACCCCAGGGTGGGGACAGGAGGGGGGCAGTGCCCAGGACACCAAGGTGGACGTGAGGGGACAGGACGGGGGCAGTGCCCAGGACGCTGCCAGGACCCCAGGGTGGCCATGGAGGTGGCAGAGGGGCTCTGGGTGTCCCCAGCCCGGCGCTGACCCCGTGCCCGCCCAGGTGCCCGCGGACGAGGTGTGCGGGTGCCCGCTGGTGCGCGACGTCTTCGAGCTGACCGGGGACTTCTGCCGCGTGCCCAAGCGCAAGTGCCACCGTCACTACTGCTGGGAGAAGCTGCGCCGCGCCGAGGTGGACCTGGAGCGCGTCCGCGTGGTGGGTGCCACCGCCCGGTGTCCCCAAAGTGTCCCCACGCTGTCCCTGTCCCCATGCTGTCCCTGTCCTCCGCAGTGCTGCAAGCTGGACGAGCTGTTCGAGCAGGACTGTGTCACTGTCCATGTCCCTGTCCTGTCCCCACATGGTCCCCACGCTATCCCTGTCCCCACGCTGTCCCTGTCCTCTGCAGTGGGGCAAGCTGGACGAGCTGTTCAAGCAGGACAGTGTCACTGTCCCCACGCTGTCCCCACCCTGTCCCCACGCTGTCCCTGTCCCCGTCCCCGCAGTGGTACAAGCTGGACGAGCTGTTTGAGCAGGACAGTGTCACTGTCCCTGCCCCCACCCTGTCCCCACCCTGTCCCCACGCTGTCCCTGTCCCCGCAGTGGTACAAGCTGGCTGAGCTGTTCGAGCAGAGCAGTGTCCCTGTCCCTGTCCCCACGCTGTCCCTGTCCCCGCAGTGGTACAAGCTGGCCGAGCTGTTCGAGCGGTGTCCCTGTCCCTGTCCCCACGTTGTCCCTGTCCCCACGCTGTCCCTGTCCCCGCAGTGGTACAAGCTGGCCGAGCTGTTCGAGCGGTGTCCCTGTCCCTGTCCCCACGCTGTCCCTGTCCCCGCAGTGGTACAAGCTGGATGAGCTGTTCGAGCAGTGTCCCTGTCCCTGTCCCCACGCTGTCCCTGTCCCCACGCTGTCCCTGTCCCCGCAGTGGTACAAGCTGGCTGAGCTGTTCGAGCAGAGCAGTGTCCCTGTCCCTGTCCCCACGCTGTCCCTGTCCCCGCAGTGGTACAAGCTGGCCGAGCTGTTCGAGCAGAGCAGTGTCCCTGTCCCTGTCCCCACGCTGTCCCTGTCCCCACGCTGTCCCTGTCCCCGCAGTGGTACAAGCTGGCCGAGCTGTTCGAGCGGTGTCCCTGTCCCTGTCCCCACGTTGTCCCTGTCCCCACGCTGTCCCTGTCCCCGCAGTGGTACAAGCTGGCCGAGCTGTTCGAGCAGAGCAGTGTCCCTGTCCCTGTCCCCACGCTGTCCCTGTCCCCGCAGTGGTACAAGCTGGACGAGCTGTTCGAGCAGGAGCGCAATGTGCGGGCGGCCATGACGAACCGGGCGGGGCTGCTGGCGCTGATGCTGCACCAGACCATCCAGCACGACCCGCTGACCACGGACCTGCGCTCCGACCGCTGACCACGGGCCCAGCTCCGACCGCTGACCACCCCTGGAGCCCCAAAAACCCCCCGGACCCCTCCCCACGTCTCCCCCACCCCTGATCCCTGGGTGCTCCCCCATCTCCAAATAAACTGGGTGTGTAAAAGGAGTCTGGGGGCGTCCCTGGGTTCTCGGTGGGATTTGTGGGGCTGTCCATGGGATATGGGGAGGCTCCTGTGGGGTCTTTGGGATCCTGGGGGTGCCTTTTGGGGGAATTTTGGGAGCCTTTGGGTTCTGGTACCAGCCCAGACCCTGCAGAGGCTGTGGGGATCCCTTCGCTGGCCTTGGGGGCGGCTGGGGGGGTCCTTAGGGAGTTAGGGGGGCTGGAAATGGGAGCAGCGTCCATGGTGGGGCTGGGAGGGGTCCCTGCCAGTGTTTGGGGGTCCTTTTTGGGGGATCCTGAGGGGAAATGGGAGCAGCATCCGTGGGGGGGCTGGGAGGGACCCCTGGCTGTTTTGGGGCGTCCTTTGAGGGGGTTCGGGGGGTCCTGGGCAGGGGAAAGGGCCCAAATGGGCCCCCGAGGAACGCTCGGGTCTAATTAGCATAGCCACGCCCATACGCTGCTTCATTAGCATATCCCCACCCTCCTGGCGTCACGTGCCCCGCGGTCACGTGCCTCCCCAGCACCACGGGTCGCCCATCGCCCCGCCCCTCCCTGATTCTTCCTTTTCTCATTGGTCCATACAGCTTCACGTGACCCGCAGTCCCCGCCCCCTCATTTTCCCGCCCGGCGTTTCCGCTTCCGGCGCGGGGCCCCGCCCCCTCCGCCCCCCGCGGCCTCGCGGCGTCGCCGGAGGAAGAGGAGGAGGAAGAGGAGGAGGAAGAGGAAGAGCTGCGCCACAGGCGGGGGCGGATGGGAACGGTGAGGGGCCGGGGGGGTGCGGAACCGCAGCGGGATTGAGCGAGGAGCGGGGAGCGAGAGGGATCCGAGCGGGGAGACGCGGCCGGTGGGGAAGGGCGGGCCGGGAGGGGGGCGGGGGGGGGGGTTCGTGTGGGGGAAGGGGGTGAGGGAGGGGGCTGGAAGGGGGAGGGGGAGCTTGGGGGCAGTTTGTGAGGGGGAGGGGCAGTTTGGGGGTAGTTTCTGAGGGGAAGGGGCAGTTTCGGGGTTGTTTGTGAGGGGAGGGGGCAGTTTGTGACGGGGAGAGGCCGCTTGGGAAGTGTTTGTGAGGGGGAGGGGCGGTTTGGGGGCAGTTTCTGAGGGGCAGGGGCGCTGTGGGGGCAGTTTCTGAGGGGAAGGGGCGGTTGGGGGCAGTTTCTGAGGGGGAGGGGCGGTTTGGGGGCAGTTTGTGAGGGGCAGGGGCGGTTTGGGGGTTGTTTGTGAGGGGCAGGGGCAGTTTAGGGGTTGTTTGTGAGGGGCAGGGGCGCTTTGGGGCACTTTATGAGAGCGAGGATCAGTTTGGGATGGGGACGCGGCCGCTTCGGGGGTGTTTGGGGTGGGGGCGGACCTCCGGGGGGATTTTGGGGGTGTCCTTGCGGGGGAGGGGCGGGCTCGGAGCTGTGTTTGTGTGGGGGAGGGGGAGCCCTGGCGGTGGGGGAGGGGAGGATGGAGTCACGTGCGGAGGGGGCGCGGCCCGGCTGTGTTTGGGGGCGGGGTCCGGGGGGTGTTTGGGCCATCTGGGAGGGTCGTGACCCCCTCCCCACCCCCCCGGGGGTCTCAGCCCCCCCGCAGGATGGCGGAGGGCTGGGCCGAGTGCCCGGCGCTGGGCCCGGGCTGGCAGCGCCGTGAAGCTTTTCGGAAATCCGGGGCCACCAGCGGCCGCAGCGACACCTACTACAGGAGGTGCCCCTCCCCAAAAACCCCCAGCGCCCCCCTCCCACCCTCCCGGGACTGCGGGTGGGGCCGGTTCTGCCCTTTCTCCCTCCTAGACCCCAGCCCGTGTCCGTTTGGGGGCTTCCCCCGTGATGTTTCGTGGGGGATTTCAGAGCCCCTCTCCCATCTGCTCCTCCGTGATCTCCCCGGAGCCACCTCAGTTCCCCTTTCCCCAAATACTCCCAGTCCTCTCCGATTTTTCCAGGCTATTTTGGGGCTCGGGGGATCCTTTTTAAGAGTTTTGGTGTCCCCGGAGCTGTGTTTGGTCCCCCTTTCCCATTCTCCCTTTGGCACTGGGGGCTCCCCCAGGCTCAGTGGTGCCCGGGGGGTTTCGGGGCCGTTCCTGGGGTTTTTTGAGGCGCGTCTGACCCGAGCTCCCTGCAGCCCCACAGGGCAGAAGTTCCGCAGTAAGATCGAGCTGCGGCGGTTCCTGGGCCCTGGGCACGACCTGAGCAACTTCGACTTCAAATCGGGGCTGCAGCGGCCTGGCCCCACCCGGGTACGGGGCATGGGACCCTAAAAACCACGGCGGGGGAAGCCCAAAAATCCTGAAAAACCTCGGGGAGGGAAACCTGCAGCTCTGCTTAGAGGGGAAGCCCCACAAGAAGAAAGGAATTGAGGGTGGAATAAAGAGATGGGATCACAAGGTCTTCTCAAAATGAGCTTGAGGAGGGAAACAAGGGGTCTTTGAATTGGGGAGGAGCAGTAATAGGGGGTTTTGAAGTGGGGGAGGGGTCACAAGGCGTTCTTGTGACCCCCAGCCCCCCCCATTTTGTGCTTTTCAGACCAGGAAGAGCCCCAAATGGCACCTGCCCGCCGAGCCCCTCCCGGAGCCCCCCAAAATCAAAAAGGAGGAGGAGGAGGATGAGGTGGAAGTGGAGGTGGAGGTGGAGGTAGGCGGGGCTGAGACCGAGAAGGCCCCACCCTCATCTGTTCAGGCCCCGCCCATCCCCAGCCAGGCCCCGCCTCTTGTCCAGGCCACGCCTCCTCCCGTCCAGGTCACGCCCACTACTCCCCAGGCCACACCTCCTTCTGTTGATGCCACGCCCTCTCCAGCCGTGACCACGCCCCCGCCGGAGCCCCCCCATCGCAGGACGCGGAAGCGGCCGCCCCTGGAGCCCCCCCAGGACGGGGTGATGGCGTGAGTGGGGGAGGGGAGGGTCCCTGGGGGGTCGTGGGGTCCTCCAGATGTGGGGGTGGGGGTGCCCTGGAACTCTCGGTGTGGGGAGGGGTCCCAGGAGCAGGGGGGGGTGACCCCAGGAGGGGGGATAGGGGTCCCTGGGGGGGCGTGGGGGGCTGTGGGATCCATGGCGGGGCAGTGGGGGTGTTGGGGTCCCCCTGGCTCCCCCCAAAAATGCCTCCCCCTTCTCCACAGGCTTTGTGCCGGCTGCCAGAGCCTCTTCCCGGGGGTGTCCCTGCCCCCCCAGCGCCGCTGCCGCTGGCTCTGCCCCGACTGCCGTGGTGAGCTTCGGCCTCAGCGCCCTCATCCTCTTTGCGCTCCTCCTCATCCTCTTTGTGCTCTTCCTCATCCTCTTCGAGCTCCTCTTTCGAGCTCCTCCTCCTTCTCTGATTCCTTCTCATCCCTTCCGCAGCTCTCTCAGAGCTTTTTCTGTTTTATCCTCTTCCTCGTTTTCCTGTTCTTCTTGTCCTTCATTCCCTGGGGTTTTTCCTCTCCATCATCATCGTCATCATTCCTCGAATTTCTTCAGCCTCCTAATTGTCACTTTATTCCTCTGAAACTTCCCCTTCCTCCTCCTCCTCCTCCCTGGTTCTTCCCTGCCTCCTTTTCCCTCTGTTTTGGACCATTCTGGGGGGGAGGGAGGGAGCCTGGAGGAGTTTGGGGGGGTCGGGGGTGATGCCAGGAAAGTTGGGGTGATCCTGACCCCCTTCCTCCACCTCCCCCAGCCCAGAGACGAGACTTCAACCGCGAGCAGCGATTCTACAAGGTACCCCCCATCCCTCAGGGGGGAAAACGGTGCCCCCGGGCGTTCCCCAAATCCCTCAGAGGGGTTTGGGGGCCCCCCCGGAGCGCTGACACCCCCTCCCCGCAGCGGGTGGGCTGTGGCACGTGCCAGGCCTGTCGCATCCCCGAGGACTGCGGCATCTGCAGCGCCTGCGCCCGCAGCCCCCCCGGGGGCCCCTCCGGGCCCGGCCGGACCCCCAAGTGCCTCCTGCGCCGCTGCCTGCGCATCGTCAAGAAGGTACCGGCACCCCCGGTGTCACTGTCACCCCCCTGGTGTCACCATCACCCACCCTGGTGTTACCAGCACCCCCCATATCAGTGCCACCCCCCTCATGTCACTGTAATCCTCCCTCTTCCAGTGTCACTGTTTGCCCTCCCAGTGTCACCCCCTAGTGTCACTGCCACCCCCCCAATGTCACCATAATCCTCTCACTCCTCGTGTCACTGTCATCTCGTGTCACCTCCGTGTCTTCCCCTTCGATTGTCTGAGGATGTGTGTGGCGCTGAGTTAATTAACATTAATCTGTTAATTACCATTACCAGCGTTACCCTGCGTGCCTGATACCCCACGTTACTGCAGGCCTGGGCTGTGGCTCCTGCCTTGTCCCTCTGTCCTTCTGTCCCTCGTCTGTGGCTGCTCACTCACCCTCGCCCTCCTCCATCCTCTCGTGTTATCCCGTGTTTGTTATCCCGTGTTTGTTATCCCGTGTTTCCCCGTGTTTCCCTGCTCTCCTGGGTGACGCTGTGTCCCCGCAGGGCCAGGGGCTGTGACTCCTGTCTCTCCCCCTGTCCCTTGTCCCCATCCCTTGTCTTCACTCACGTCCTCCTGCATCCTGGCGTGTTCTGCCGTGTTCATTATCCCGCGTTTCCCCCGCGTTTCCCCCGCGTTTCCCCCGCGTTTCCCCGCGTTTCCCCCGCGTTTTCCCCGCGTTTCCCCGCGTTTCCCCCGTGTTATCCCCGTTCTCCTGGCTGACGCCGTGTCCCCGCAGGGCCTGGGCTGCGGCTCCTGCGCCGGCTGCCTGAGCACCGAGGACTGCGGCAGCTGCTGCATCTGCCTGCGCCGCCTGCAGCCCGGCCTCAAGCGCCAGTGGCGCTGCCTGCGGCGCCGCTGCCTGCGCCCCAAGGTGGGACCGTCCCCCCAGAGCCCCCTCGGTGTCACCCCGGCACCTCCCCGCTCCCCCTCCTCGCTTCCTGCCCCGGTGTCACCCTGGCGTGTCCCCGCGCCCTGTGTCCCCTGCTGACCCCCCACCCCGTGTCCCCCCCAGAAAGCCAGGGTGGCCAAGAAGCCGCAGAGCCCCCGGCCCCTGACAGAGGTGAGTGCGGCACCCCCGGGCAGAGGCACCCGGCTGTTCTGGGCGAGGGAGGACCCCAGGGTGCAGCCCCTCAGCCCCATTTCTCCCCCCCCCCCCCAGAAATGGAAGCCCCTCGCGGAGCGGGAGCCCGGCAACGCCTCCAGCGCCCGGCACAGAGTGAGTGGGACCCCCCTGGGCACACCTGGGCACATCTGGAACCCCCAGCCCCCCCCCACGAACCCCCCCTCGCTCCCAGAAGCTGCTGACCAAGGGCAAGGAGAGGAAGAAGCCGGGGCGACCCCCGAAGGCCCCTGGGCCCCGCGGGGTGAGTGACAGGCATCGGCCCCGCCCCCTCGACCTTAGCCCCGCCCCTCCACAACGGCCACGCCCCTCCCAGAGCAGCTATTGGGGCGGGGGGGAAGCCGTAATGCCCCTAATACAGGGGCCTGTATTGGGGTGCAGGTGTGACGATCCTGAGTTCTTCCCAGGCTGGATATTGGGGTTCAGCGCCTTCAAACCCCACAGATATTGGGGTGCCAATACCGTAATGCCCCTAATGCTGGGGCCAGGTCATTGTGACCCCCCCAAAAACTGTTCACAGCCGATGGTGGGGTCTGAGCAGGCCTGGTTGTGGGGGTGGGGCACTGTAATGCTCCAGGTAATGGGGTTCAGGTACCCCAAAACCCCTCGATAGCGGGGTGGGGTTACCATAATCCTCATAATAGCTGCTCCGGCTTTAACAGCAGGACCCTACAATAGTGGGGCTCAGGTACCGTAATGCATCTAATAGTGGGGCACAGCTGCCTTAATGCCTCTAATAGCGGGGTACAGATACCGTAATGCTTCTTATAGTGGGGTGCAGCTACTGTAATGCCCCAAATAGTGGGGCTCATGTACCGTAATGACTCCAATAGTGGGGCACAGATACCATAATGCCTCTAATAGGGGGGCACAGATACTGTAATGTCCTAAATACTGGGGCTCAGGTACCGTAATGCCTCTAATAGTGGGGCACAGATACTATAATGCCTCTAATACTGGGGTGCAGATACCATAATGCCTCGAATAGTGTGCCTTGGATACCGTAATGCCTCTAATAGCTGCTCCTGTCAGAATGTCCCTCTCACCCTAACCTGCTGCTGCTGCCTGGCTGTTATAATACCCCTAATACTGCCGCATCTACCATAACGCTCCTAATAGCTGCTCCCACGCTAACACCACGCCACCGGGCAGGCCCTGGGGACCCCCCCTGCGGCGGGCCCTGGGGACGGTCGGGCACCCGGGGGTGACGCCGCTCTCTGCCGGCAGCGGGGGGTGCGGAGCCGGGCCAGCCGGCGCTGCGGGGTGTGCGCAGCCTGCCGGCGCCCGGCCGACTGCGGCCGCTGCGACTTCTGCCGGGACAAGCCCAAATTCGGGGGGCAGAACCTCAAGCGCCAGAAGTGCCGCTGGAGGCAGTGCCTGCGCTGTGCCATGGTGGGTGCCCCCCAGTGCTTCCTCCCAGTAACCTCCCAGCGAGCCCCGGCCATCCCCTCCGCCCCATTTCCTCAGCGACCCGACTCCTTCGGCTGGGGAAACTGAGGCACGCACAAGGTTCAGGCTCCCCCGGCGCTGGGTGCAGCCCAGTTTGGACCAGTATGGACAAGTTTGGGGTGGGAGGGGGGACACTGGTCAGCACCCAGGTGGCACCTGGACGCCTGGGTCCCGTTTCTGGGGGGGTTGCCCGGACGCCTGGGTCCTTCCTGCATTGCTTGGCTTTGGGGGGCTCACCCTGGGTCCCTTTTGGGGGGAAAGGGGTGGGGGTCCCTCAGCCAGCCGGGCCCATTCCGGGGGGTTCTTCCTGCATTTGTGTCCCCCCCCCCAAATCCACATCCCCCTTCCCTCGGAGCTGCCCCGCCCGCTCTGAGGTCTCTCTCCTGGCGCAGAGGCGGCTGCTGCCGGTGGGGGGGGGTCGCTGGGGGCCCCCCTGGAGCGGCCGCCCCCTCCCCCTGTCCAGGCCCCGCCGCCGCCGGCCCCCCCCGACCCCCCCGCGCCAACGCCCGGAGCCGCCGCCGCCTGCCCCGCCCCCCCCGCAAGGTAACAGGACCCCCCCTCTGCTCACGGGGGACCCCAAAATGCTCCTCCCACCCCCCCAAAATAACCCCACCCCCCCCTTGCTGCGCTTGCTTTGCTGCTCTGCTCTGCACGGACCCTCCCCCCTCGGGGGGACCCAGGCGTCAGGGGAGGGGACCAAGGTGTCCCCACGCCCCCCCTCATCCCCCGCAGGAGGGGCTTTGGGGACCCCCAAATGCCTCGGTCCTCTGCCCCGTGACCCCAAGGCTTGTGTGTGCCTCAGTTTCCCCACGGGGGATGAGGTTGGAGGGGGGGAGTCCTCTGCAGACACTTGGTTTCCATTTTGGGGGTGTGGGGGGTCCCTCCTGGATACCTGGGGGGAAAGGGGGGGGTCTCACCTGGCTGCCCTGACCTGCCCCTCCCCCACAGGAGAAGGAGGAGCCCATGGGGGGGGCTGAGAGCGGCCCCGGGCCCATCCCGGGCCCCCCCTTGCGCCTCTGCCCCATCAAGGAGGAAACGGGACCCCTCCCCCGCCTCGAGGTGAGACCCCCCGGCTGCCTGGGACCCTCCCTGGACACCTGGGACCCCCCTGTGACCCCCCCTGCCCCCCAGGACCCTCGCCTGGGGCTCCTCATCGCCTCGGCCCCCCGCCTCAAAGGGGCCCCCCCGGAGCCCAGCGTCGCCCCCCAAAGGGTGAGTGGGACCCCCAAACACCCCCTGAGGCTCCTCGGGGTGCCTGGGACCCCCATAACGCCCCTGCCCCCCCCCCTTTTGCAGCCCCCCCCCGGGGATCTGGGGGTCCTGATCGCTGCCACCCCCCGCGTGAAGCAGGAGCAGCCCCAGCCCAGCGCATCCCTGGTGCCGGTAAGGGGGGGACCCCTGGGGTTTGGGGGGGTCCCTGGAGTTCGAGGGGGGTCCTGAGCCTCTGCCTTCACCCCCCAGGTGCCCCCCCAGCCACCCCCCGCCCAGCTGGTGGTGCTGGATGAGAGCGAGGAGGAGGAGGAAGAGGAGGAGGAGGAGGGCAGCAGCCGAGTGGTGAGGAAGAGGGGCACGCCTCGGGGCTGGAGGATTTGGGGGGGTCCTGGGGGGGCTTCTAATGGCTTGAGGGGTCTTGGGAAGGGGCTGGGGGTGTCCTGGGGGGCTTTAGAGGGAATTTGGGGAAAGGGGGTGAGAAATGGGAACTTTAGGGGGGTTTGGGGTTTTGGTGAGCCGGGGAAGGGATCTTTGGAGGGGGAAGTTTTGGGGTCCTGGTGAGTTGGGGAAGGGACTCTGGAGATGACCCTTGGTTTTCAGAGAGGGTCTCAAAGCAGGGGCTGGCTGGGGGGGTATTCGGGGGGCTCTAAGTGTTCCCGCCACCCCGTTAACCCCTCGTCTCCCGCAGCCCTTCCCGCTGCCTCCCGCCCCCCAGCTCTGGCCCGGCTCCTTCCTGGAGGAACTGGCCGAGATCCCCCTCCCGGCTCACTGGGGGGTCGTGGGGGCCGACGGCGGCCCCGGGCCGTGCCCGGCGCGGGGGCTGCGGCTGGTGCAGCGCTGCCCCCGCTCCTCCATGGCCGCGGCCGCCGTGCTGCTCAACCCGGGCTTGGCTTTCCGCGTCCTGGTGGCCCGCGGCCAGCCCGGTGCCCCCCGGGCACGAGGTGCTGGCCCGGCGCCCCCCGCTGCGCTCCGTGCTCGACCTGGTGGAGCTGCTCTGCGACCTCGAGGCCTACGGGCCCTGCCCGGGACCCCCGGGACCCCCGGCCCGGCCCCCCGCCCCCCGCTGCCATGTCCTGGTGAGGGGGGGGGAGGTGCTGCCGGCCCTGCCAGCTGCTGGCGGGGGAGGGGCACTGAGGGAGGGGTGGGGGATTTGGGGTGGGGGGAGCGAACGGAGGGGAAGGATTGGGAGGGATGGGAGTGGAAAATGCGGGGAAGGGGATGGTGATGGAAGGGGAAATGGGGAAGGAAGCAAAACTCGGGGGGTTGGGAAGTGGGGATTGAACTGGAATTGGGGTGGAGGAAACGGGGGGGGAATAAAATGGGGAGGGGGAGAGGAAATGAGGGACCTAAAAGTGAGGGGGGAATGAAAATTGGGGGGGAGTTAGGGGTGGGGAGGAGGGATGGGGTGTTGCACCTTTGGGGAGTGGGATTTGGGGATGGAGCCTTGGGTGAGTGGGGGGGGGGCGCTGGGGGGGTCCCTAGGGTGGGACTGGCACCCCTGGACCCCCAGAGAGTCACCTGGCCCCCAGGATTGGGGGCTCCAGGACCCCGCTGTGGGGATTCAGGGGGACCCCAGGGTGCCACCCCGATTTTGGGACCCCCAGGCCCCCCCCACGTTGTCAGGTTGCCCCTCCCCCAGTGACACAGCAAGGCTGAGGGACCCCGGTAGTGGCATTTTGAGGGGGGGAGTCCCCAGCTTGGTACCACTCCCCCCGTTTGGTTTCCCAGGGATATTGGGGTGCCCTCAGCACCCAATTTCGGGGGGGTTTGCCCCCCACCCCCCAGGTTTATGGGGACATCAGGTTTATGGGGCCCCGAGTTTGTTGGTTCTCCCATTTCCCCAGTGCCATACTGGGGCCCCTCCCCCACCCCCCAGAGCTTCTATTTTTGACACTGGAACCGCCCCCCGAAATGGGGGCGCGGCCCCTTTAAGAGCCCTGCCCCCCCCCTTTGTAGCGATTTAAATGACCTGTTAAAGGGGCGGGGAGGGGCGTGGCTTTCTCCAGCCCCGCCCCTCAGAACAGGCCCCGCCCACGCGCACCTTTCACCTGCCGCTGCTTCCTCGGGTCACATCCTTTTATGGTGAAGGGGTGTGGCCTGAGGTGCTTAAGCCACGCCCACTCCCCGCCCCCACGCTGCCTTCAGGGAATTTCGCGCTGAAGCCATAACCCCGCCCCCTTCCCTTGGCTCCGCCCCCTCGGCAGAATTTAAAGAGACCGCGAGGAATTATTTTTGTTAAAAGTAATAAAAGTTTTAAGGAGAAAAATAAAACATTCCGTGGTCCTCGGGAAAGGGATCGGTGTCCGGAGGGGGCCCTGGCGTGCCAAGGGCCCCTCCCACACACCTGGGCCCCCCCAAATTTGAGGGAGGGTCTCACCTCCCCGTGCCAAACACCTTCTCCAGCAGCCGCTGGGGGGGCGCGGCCGGGGGGGGCCTCGCTTTGCGCCGCCAGATCTCCTCCTCGGTCGGCCTTTGGGCGAAGCCCCAGGTCGGGGAAGGGGCGGCGGGGTCTCCGGAGGTTTTGGGGGGCTCTTTGGAGGCGCGGCGGGCGTAGAACCCCCCCTCGCGCTTGGCCTGCGCCACCTCGGCCCGCAGGCGCTGCGCCCGCACCTGGCGCTCGTAGCTGAGGCGCTCGCTCAGGTGAGGCCACCGGAACCCCGGCAGGTACTGGGGGGGATGGGCACAGCTCAGGGGACCCCCGAACACCCTCAGACCACCCCCCCAGTAAGGTTTTGGGGTGCTCAAACCCCCCTCAGCTGCTGGCCCAGGTGTGTGGGAGGGGTCCCCCAACACAGCCCAACCCCCCCCCCCCATGGATTGCCCCTCCCCCAGAGTCGGGGACCCCCCTGAACCCCAAAACAGGAATCCCCAGCGGGCCAAAACCACCCGAGACCCCCCAAAACAGGGACCCAGGGCGACCCCAACCCTGCACCCATAGAGGGACCCAATGACCCAGGAACCCATGGGTGCCCCCTGCCCCCCAAAGCTCTGAGACCCCCCAGAAATGGATCCAAGCCCCCCTCAAACCGCTCAGAACCGTTCAGGACCCCCCGAGCCCCCTCCCCAGGACCCCCCCGAGCCGCACCTTGATGCTCCAGCAGTGATGGCGGAAGGGGCTGCGGGGCCGGGGGGCCATGGGGGCCCCGTGCAGGATTTTGGCCGCGCGTTTGGCCGCTCGCTTGTCCCGAAATTCCACCCAGCCCTCGGCGAACGCCACGGCCGGGGGCCCCCCCGGGCGCTGCCGCCGCCGCCGCACGGAGCCTCCTGCGGGAACGGGGAGGGGGCGCTGAGAAACGGGGCTGAGCCCCCCACCCAAGGGTGCTGAACCTCCCCCCCTCCGCTCCGGGGGTGTCAGCGGGGCTGGGAGGGGCCCTGACCCCCAAATTCCGCACCCGTAGGGGTCTGTGGGGATTTCCCCCCCCCTCTGTGGGGCACCCTGACCCCCCAGGGACCCCCCCGGCACCCCGGGCTGTGGGGAGAGCCCCCCCAGGAGCCCCGGACTCACCGCGGGGCTGCAGGAAGACCCTGCCCAGCTCCCCGTGCGGCCGCAGCAGCGCCCGGGCCTGGCGGGGCCCGAAGCCCGGGGGGAGGAAGGACAAATAAAGGACCCCCGGCACCACCGGCTTCGGGGGGGGGTCTGAGGGGGCTTCGGCAGCGGGGGAGCACTCGGGACCCTCCTCTTCCTCCTCCTTTTCTTCCTCCTCTTCCTCTTCCTCCTCCTTTTCTTCCTCCTCTTCCTCTTCCTCCTCTTTTTCTTCCTCCTCTTCCTCCTCCTCCTCCTCGCCCCTCCCGTGCGGGTCCCGCTCGGCCCCAGCCATGGCCCCTGCGATGGGCAGGAGGGAGTTAAAGGAATTTGACCACCCCCAGGGACCCCCCCCCCCCCTTCCAGGCTCTGCCGCACCCCCGGATTCTCCCCGGGACCCCCAAAATCGCCCCCGGGACCCCCCCGGCCCCGCACCCGCACAACGCGGCCGGCCGCGGCCGTAAAACACCAACACAGCCGTAAAGCACCGCTAGCAAGGGGCGGGGGAGTCGCGAAAAAGCCGTAAAGCGCGAGGGAGCGCAGCCTAGCTTTAGGGGGCGGAGTTTACGTGACGAAGCGTGGGTACATAATGAAGGGGCGTGGCTACGCTGAAGGGGCGTTGATCGATGTGGGGGCGTGGCTTACGGCGCCGGGGAGCGCGCGCCGCGGTTTGGGCGGGAACGGCTGAGGCGGGGTTTTGGCGGGAAAGGCCCCGCCCGCTCTGGGGCCCCCCAAATCCCCCACCAGTGCCCCCCACAGCCCCCAGGGGCTTCCCGACAGCGCCCACTGACCCCTCCCGGACCCACCGACTTCCCCCGGGACCCAGTGACCCCCCCCCGTACCCAGTGTCCCCTCCTTGCCCCTTTAGGACCCCTCAAAGTTCTCCTGAGTGCCCCCCCCCCGTGCGTCTCCATGGTCCCCTGAGCCCCCCAAATATTCCCACAGCCCCCTGGGATCCTCCTCAGGTCCCCACGGTCCCCTCAGGTCCCCAGAGCCTCCCCCTGAGCCCCCCCGTGTCCCCCCTCCCTCATCTGGTGCTGGGGGGGTTCCTGGCTGCAGATGAGCAGTGGATTATCCCCCCCCCCCTCATAAT
Source organism: Motacilla alba alba (assembly GCF_015832195.1). Classification (NCBI taxonomy): domain Eukaryota; kingdom Metazoa; phylum Chordata; class Aves; order Passeriformes; family Motacillidae; genus Motacilla; species Motacilla alba. The sequence continues at coordinate 1,694,242 of NW_024037447.1, forward strand.
CCGACAGCTGGGGGGGGGATTAGGGCTCTCCTGGCCCCCCCAAACCCCCCGAGGGGCTCAGCCCCACCATGGGAACCCCTGGGGATGTGTTGGGGGGGGCACCCCTAATCCCCCTCACTCTCCCCCCCCCAGTAATTAACATCTGGTTTAATTGGGGGGGCCCAGGGGGTTTTGGGAGTTTGGCCAAGCCGGGATGGGGGGGGGGGGGGAGAGCCCTCCCCCTCCCTTACCCATCAGCATCTGGAGAGACCCCGAGGGGGGGGAATTCGGGGGGATTTGGGGGGGCCAGGGCGGGGGCGGCCCCAGTCCCAGCGGCTGCACAGGGACAGGAGCACCCACGGGCCAGGTGAGCGGGATGGGGGCACCAGGACCCCAAACCGGGGGGTGCTGGGGACCCCCAAACCTCCCTCCAGGGCATGGACAGAGCCCCCTGCCCCATGGGGGGGCTGCCTGCCACATTGGGGTGTCCCTGCCTCATGGGGTGTCATTACCCCCCCTCCCCACCCCAATCGGTGCCACCCCTCACCCCCTGGGTGCCCCCCCGTCACCCCCCTCTGTCCCCTCCTGCCCACCCTGGTCCCTGGGGTACCACCCCCACCCCACAGGGAGTGGCCCCTGCCCCATGGGGGGCCACCACCGTTTCCCAGCGTGCTGACGGTGATCCTGCTGTCCCTGTGCCCCCCCGGCACCCGCCCTGCCCCCTGAGAGCCACCTCTGCCCCATGGGGTACCGTCCCCACTGTCACCACTGTCCACCCTGCTGCCCCTGTGTCCCCCTGCCCCACAGGGAGCCACCTCTGCCCCCCCATCCCCCCCTAACCCCCTTTTCTCTGCCCCCAGCCCGCCATGCCAGCCCCGCTGGTGGCCCCGCTGGTGGCCCCGCTGGTGGCCCTGCTGTCCCTGTGCCCGCCGTGCCGCTGCCCCCCGGCGCCCACGCAGCCCCACGCCATCCGCCTGGAGGGCGACCTGACTCTGGGGGGGCTGTTCCCGGTGCACGCCCGCGGCCCCGCCGGGGTGCCCTGCGGGCCGGTCAAGAAGGAGAAGGGCATCCACCGGCTGGAGGCCATGCTGTACGCGCTGGACCGCGTCAACGGCGACCCGCGCGTGCTGCCCAACCTGACGCTGGGCGCCCGCATCCTGGACACCTGCTCCCGGGACACCTACGCCCTGGAGCAGGCGCTGAGCTTCGTGCGCAGCCTGCTGCCCCCCGAGGGGGGCGAGGGTAGCTGCCCCGACGGGTCGGCCCCGCGCCGGCCCCCGCCCGAGCGCCTGGTCGGGGTCATCGGGGCATCCGCCAGCTCCGTGTCCATCATGGTGGCCAACGTGCTGCGGCTCTTTGCGGTGGGTTGGGGGGATTCGGGGGCGTTGGGGGCGTTGGGGACATGGAGGGACACTGGGGACATGGGGGGGCACTGGAGACACGGGGGGGCGTTGGTGCCTCTGTCAGCTCTGTGGCCATCATGGTGGCCAATGTCCAGCAGTTCTTTGTGGTCACTGGGGGTGTTTGGGGACATTGTGGGGGTGTTGGGGACATTGTGGGGGGTGTTTGGGACATTGTGGGGGTCTTGGGGACATTTGGGGGAATGTGGGGGGTGTTTTGGCTGGGGGGACCCTGAGGGGTCCTCAGCAGTGTCCCTACAGTGTCCTCATGGTGTCCTCTCCCTGTGAGGGGGGGCCTGGACACCTTGTCCCCCTCTGTCCCCCCTCCCCATCCCGGGTCCCTTCCAGAACCTTCCCCATCCCCCCCGGGTGTTACCCACAATCCCCTGGGACGGCAGCAAATGGCCCAGGGGGATTAGGGGGGATTAGGGACAGGGAAGGGGGGGTCCCACAGTGCCAGGTCCCACAGTGCCAGGTCCCTGGGTGTCGCCCGGGTCTCCCCCCACATGTCCCTGATGTCCCCCTTGTCCACAGCCCCAGGGCTGAGCCCCCATGCCCCCTCACACCCCTCTGACCCCCATGTCCCTTCACTCTCCCCAATGTCCCCAATGTCCCCCCGGCCACCTCCTGCATCACCAGCTCCACACTGACCACCCCCACGGTGCCTCATTCCAATCTCCCCACAACCCCACGGTGCCTCCAAACCCCACCATGTCTCCCTGTCCCTGACACGTCCCCAGCGTCCCCCCGTCGCTGACACGGCCCCTATGTCCCCAACGTCCCTGCGTCCCCAGATCCCCCAGATCAGCTACGCCTCCACGGCCCCCGAGCTGTCGGACCCCGGGCGTTACGAGTTCTTCTCGCGGGTGGTGCCGCCGGACTCGTACCAGGCGCAGGCCATGGTGGCCGTGGTGCGGGCGCTGGGCTGGAGCTACGTCAGCACGCTGGCCTCCGAGGGCAACTACGGCGAGAGCGGCGTCGAGGCCTTCGTGCAGAGCTCCCGCGAGGCCGGTGCGCTGTACTGGGCTGTACTGGGTTATACTGGGGCGCTGGGAGGGCACCGAGTTACCCTGGGAGGCACTGGGCCGTACTGGGATGTACTGGGAGGGTGAGCACTGCAGGGAAGGGGGAGGTTCTGAGGCCTGGGCAGAGAGGGGGATCCCCATGCGCACTGGTTTACACTGGTCTGTGCTGGGGCAGGGGGCCTGTGCATTGCCCAGTCCATCAAGATCCCGCGGGAGCCAAAGCCGGGGGAGTTCGCCAAGGTCATCGGGCGCCTGATGGAGACGTCGACCGCGCGTGGGGTCGTGCTCTTCGCCAACGAGGACGACATCCGGTGAGACCAGCGCGCCCCGGCGCACACCAGTGTGCCCCAGTGCGCACCAGTGCACACCAGTCCTGCCCCATTCCCTCCCCAGTGCTCCTCAGCCTGCTGCAGTTCATCCCAGTTCATCCCAGTCCAGTTAGGTCCCCTCCCAGTAGCTCCCCAGTCCATCCCAGCAGCCTCTATTGTTCATCCCAATAGCCACCCAACTGGTTCTGGCTCCTCCCAGTTATTTCCCAGTCCCCCTGAGTCCATCCCAGTAGCCCCCAGTCCCTCCCAGTGTCCCCAGCAGACATGTCTGTCCCCACAGGCGGGTGCTGGAGGCCGCCACGCTGGCCAACCTGTCTGGCCACTTCTCCTGGGTGGGCTCAGACAGCTGGGGGGCCAAGATGGCGCCGGTGCAGGGCCTGGAGGAGGCGGCACACGGGGCCATCACCATCCTGCCCAAACGAGCCTCGGTGCCCGGTGAGCGCTGGGAGGGACTGGGAGGGTTATTGGGATGGACTGGGGCAAACTAGGATGGGCTGGGGGAGACTGGAGATTGCTGGAGGCGTTCTGGGGGGGCTCTGGGGTGAATTTGGGGGCTCATGGGGGGCTCTTAGGGGTTTGGGGGGAGACCTGAGGGTTTTGGGAGGCTCTGGGGGGCTCATGGGACACTCCAAGAGTCTGTGGTGGGGTTCCTATGACCCAGTGGGGTCCCCCATGGCTCTGTGGGGTCCCCCTGACCCCGTGGGGTCCCTGTGGTTTCCCCGTGCCCCCCAGGCTTTGACGAGTACTTCACGTCGCGCTCGCTGGAGAACAACCGCCGCAACCTCTGGTTCCACGAGTTCTGGGAGGACGACTTCAACTGCCGCCTGCCCCACGGCACCGCGCCCCACGGAGACCCCGCGGGGGCACCCGGCACGCCCGTGCGCAAGTGCACAGGTACCCTGCCCCACAGGGACCCTGTAGGGACCCCTTAGGAACCCCACCGGTACCCTGCCCCATAGGAACCCCATAGAGACCCCATAGGGACCCCATAGAGACCCCACAGGTAAGTTTGGGGTGTCCCTGGCAGGTTTAGGGTGCCCATTTGGGGTCTCCGAGGTGGGAGGGCATCAGGCGGGACTCGTCCTATGAGCAGAAGGGGAAGGTGTGGTGTCCATGGCGGATTTGGGGTGCCCATGGCGGATTTGGGGGTGCCCATTTGGGATCCTAAAATCCCCAGGGCGGGAGCGCATTGGGTGGGACTCACCCTACGAGCAGGAGGAGAAGGTGGGTTGTCCATGATGGGTTTGGGGTGCCCCTGGTGTGTTTGGGGTGCCCATGGAGGATTTAGGGTGCTCATTTGGGGTCCCCCAGGGTGGGAGTGCATCAGGCGAGGCTTGCCCTACGAGCAGGAGGAGAAGGTGGGGTGTCCATGATGGGTTTGGGGTGCCCCTGGTGGGTTTGGGGTGCCCCCAGGGCAAGTATGGGGTGCCCCTGGTGGGTTTGGGGTGCCCACGGAGGATTTAGGGTGTTCATTTGGGGTCCCCCAGGGCGGGAACGCATCGGGCGGGACTCCCCCTACGAGCAGGAGGGGAAGGTGCAGTTCGTCATCGACGCCGTGCTGGCCATGGCCCACGGGCTGCACTCCATGCTGGGCGAGGCCTGCCCGGGCGGGGGGCTCTGCGCCCACATGGACCCCCCCGATGGGCGCCGCCTGCTCACCCACATCCGCAGGGTGGCCTTCAACGGTACTGGGGGCACTGGGAGACACTGGGATATACTGGGGTGGCACTGGGAGGGAGCTTGGGAACTACTGGGAGACACTGGGATGTTCTGGGGTGGCACTGGGAGAGAGCTGGGGGCACTGGAGACCATGCTGGGAACCACTGGGATGTACTGCGGGGGCTGGAGAATGTACTGGGACATACTGGGAGGCACTGGGAAGGGGATGGCAGCACTGGAGACCATACTGGGACATACTGGGAGGTACTGAGATGGACTGGGAGGCACTGGGAAGGGGATGGCAGCACTGGAGACCATACTGGGACATACTGGGAGGTACTGGGAGGGTAGTGGGATGGGAGCACTGGTTTGCCTTGTACTGGGGGCACGCTGGGGCTGGGGGGGTCACTGACCTTTCCGGTGGGGTGGCAGGGGGTGTCCCTGACCTAGACCAGTGGTTACTGGTTTATACTGGTCTGTACTGGTGCACAGGCAGCGCGGGGACGCCGGTGTCCTTCAACGAGAACGGGGACGCCCCCGGGCGCTACGACATCTTCCAGTTCCAGGGGGGCAACGGCACCGGGGCCTACCGGGCTGTGGGGCAGTGGGTGCAGGGGCTGCACCTGCAGGTGGGTCCGGGACCCCCGAGCCCCCCAGAGCCCAGGGGTGCCCCCCAGGGTATCCCAGTGGCCAGCTGGGGGCACTGGGTGGGGATGCCCTGTTCCCCCTGGGTGGGTGTCCATGGGGGGCTTGGGGGAACCACGGGGTGTTGGGGGGTGTTTGGGTTTTCCATAGGGTGTTCAGGGTTTCCATGGAGGGTTTGGGGGATCCATGAGGTGCTCATGAGGGGTTGGGATGTCCATGGGGTGTTCAAGGTGTCCCTGGGGAGGTTTGGGGTGACCCTGACCATCCCCCCCCCAGGAGGACGCCATGGCCTGGGGCTCCAACTCGTCGTCGCCGCCGCCCTCGGTGTGCAGCCTGCCGTGCGGCCCCGGCGAGCGCAAGAAGCCGGTGAAGGGGGTTCCGTGCTGCTGGCACTGCGAGCTCTGCGGGGGCTACCAGTACCGGGCCGACCTGTTCACCTGCCTGCCCTGCGCCCCTCACCTGCGCCCCACGCCCAACCGCACCGCCTGCCGCCCCACGCCCGTGCTGCGCCTGAGCTGGGGCCACCCCTGCGCCGCCGTCCCGCTGGCCCTGGCCACGCTGGGGCTGATGGCCACCGCCTTCGTGCTGGCCACCTTCGTGCGGCACCACGAGACGCCGATCGTCAAAGCGTCGGGGCGCGAGCTGAGCTACGTCCTGCTGGCCGGCATCGCCCTGGTCTACGCCATCACCTTCCTCATGGTGGCCGAGCCCGGCGTGGGGGTCTGCGCCCTGCGGCGACTCTTCCTGGGCATGGGCATGAGCCTGACCTACGCCGCGCTGCTGACCAAGACCAACCGCATCTACCGCATCTTCGAGCAGGGTGAGGGGCTGGGGGGCACGGGGTGAGGGGCATGGGGTGAGGGGCTGGGGGTAACAGGTGAGGGGCTGGGGGTAACAGGAGGGGCTGGGGGGCATGGGGTGAGGGGCTGGGGGGCACAGGTGAGGTTGGAGGGCACAGGGTGAGGGGCTGGGGCCAGGGTCTCACCCGTGCCATGCTCTCATTGCCACATCTCTTGAGCTGGGTGAGGGGCACAGGGGCAGGGTGGGGTGGGAAGACAGGGTGAGGGGCTCCGGGCAGGGGTGAGGGCGCTGGGGGGTGGGAGCCTGGAGTGAGGGGCTGCATGAGGGACATGGGACAGAGTCCCCACCCTGTGCTCCTCACTGAGACCAGCCCCATCC
>NW_024037447.1:1701457-1737548 GCF_015832195.1 Motacilla alba alba
CCTACGAGCAGGAGGAGAAGGTGGGTTGTCCATGATGGGTTTGGGGTGCCCCTGGTGTGTTTGGGGTGCCCATGGAGGATTTAGGGTGCTCATTTGGGGTCCCCCAGGGTGGGAGTGCATCAGGTGAGGCTTGCCCTACGAGCAGGAGGAGAAGGTGGGGTGTCCATGATGGGTTTGGGGTGCCCCTGGTGGGTTTGGGGTGCCCAGGGCAGGTATGGGGTGCCCCTGGTGGGTTTGGGGTGCCCAGGGCAGGTATGGGGTGCCCCTGGTGGGTTTGGGGTGCCCACGGAGGATTTAGGGTGCTCATTTGGGGTCCCCCAGGGCGGGAACGCATCGGGCGGGACTCCCCCTACGAGCAGGAGGGGAAGGTGCAGTTCGTCATCGACGCCGTGCTGGCCATGGCCCACGGGCTGCACTCCATGCTGGGCGAGGCCTGCCCGGGCGGGGGGCTCTGCGCCCACATGGACCCCCCCGATGGGCGCCGCCTGCTCACCCACATCCGCAGGGTGGCCTTCAACGGTACTGGGGGCGCTGGGAGACACTGGGATATGGGGTGAGCACTGGGAGGGAGCTGGAGACCATACTGGGAGCTACTGGGAGACACTGGGATATACTGGGGTGGCACTGGGAGAGAGCTGGGGGCACTGGAGACCATGCTGGGAACCACTGGGATGTACTGCGGGGGCTGGAGAATGTACTGGGACATACTGGGAGGCACTGGGATGTACTGGGAGGCACTGGGAAGGGGATGGCAGCACTGGAGACCATACTGGGACATACTGGGAGGTACTGGGAGGGTAGTGGGATGGGAGCACTGGTTTGCCTTGTACTGGGGGCACACTGGGGCTGGGGGGGGTCATTGACCTTTCCGGTGGGGTGGCAGGGGGTGTCCCTGACCTAGACCAGTGGTTACTGGTTTATACTGGTCTGTACTGGTGCACAGGCAGCGCGGGGACGCCGGTGTCCTTCAACGAGAACGGGGACGCCCCCGGGCGCTACGACATCTTCCAGTTCCAGGGGGGCAACGGCACCGGGGCCTACCGGGCTGTGGGGCAGTGGGTGCAGGGGCTGCACCTGCAGGTGGGTCCGGAACCCCTGAGCCCCCCAGAGCCCAGGGGTGCCCCCCAGAGGAGCCCCCCGGGGTATCCCAGTGGCCAGCTGGGGGCACTGGGTGGGGATGCCCTGTTCCCCCTGGGTGGGTGTCCATGGGGGGCTTGGGGGAACCACGGGGTGTCCCTGGGGGGTGTTTGGGTTTTCCATTGGGTGTTCGGGGTGTCCCTGGGGTGTTTGGGGTGTCCATGGGGGGTGTTTGGGTTTTCCATAGGGTGTTCAGGGTTTCCATGGAGGGTTTGGGGGATCCATGAGGTGCTCATGAGGGGTTGGGATGTCCATGGGGTGTTCAAGGTGTCCCTGGGGAGGTTTGGGGTGACCCTGACCATCCCCCCCCCAGGAGGACGCCATGGCCTGGGGCTCCAACTCGTCGTCGCCGCCGCCCTCGGTGTGCAGCCTGCCGTGCGGCCCCGGCGAGCGCAAGAAGCCGGTGAAGGGGGTTCCGTGCTGCTGGCACTGCGAGCTCTGCGGGGGCTACCAGTACCGGGCCGACCTGTTCACCTGCCTGCCCTGCGCCCCTCACCTGCGCCCCACGCCCAACCGCACCGCCTGCCGCCCCACGCCCGTGCTGCGCCTGAGCTGGGGCCACCCCTGCGCCGCCGTCCCGCTGGCCCTGGCCACGCTGGGGCTGATGGCCACCGCCTTCGTGCTGGCCACCTTCGTGCGGCACCACGAGACGCCGATCGTCAAAGCGTCGGGGCGCGAGCTGAGCTACGTCCTGCTGGCCGGCATCGCCCTGGTCTACGCCATCACCTTCCTCATGGTGGCCGAGCCCGGCGTGGGGGTCTGCGCCCTGCGGCGACTCTTCCTGGGCATGGGCATGAGCCTGACCTACGCCGCGCTGCTGACCAAGACCAACCGCATCTACCGCATCTTCGAGCAGGGTGAGGGGCTGGGGGGCACGGGGTGAGGGGCATGGGGTGAGGGGCTGGGGGGCACAGGTGAGGGGCTGGGGGTAACAGGAGGGGCTGGGGGGCACGGGGTGAGGGGCTGGGGGGCACAGGTGAGGTTGGAGGGCACAGGGTGAGGGGCTGGGGCCGGGGTCTCACCCGTGCCATGCTCTCACCAAGACCAACTGCATTGCCACATCTCTTGAGCTGGGTGAGGGGCACAGGGGCAGGGTGGGGTGGGAAGACAGGGTGAGGGGCTCTGGGCAGGGGTGAGGGGCGCTGGGGGGTGGGAGCCTGGAGTGAGGGGCTGCATGAGGGACATGGGACAGAGTCCCCACCCTGTGCTCCTCACTGAGACCAGCCCCATCCCCAAGGGAGGTGACTTCCAGGGCCTCCAAAATGTTTTGGGGTTCCGTATGAGGCTGAGGGACATGGGGTACCCCAACCCCCACCGCCTTCAGGCCAGGCGAGTTCTGGGGGTGCCGGCAGCCCCCCGTAACCCGCCGTGCCCCGCAGGGAAGCGCTCGGTGACGCCGCCGCGCTTCATCAGCCCCACCTCGCAGCTGGTCATCACCTTCACGCTCAGCGGGCTGCAGCTGGTGGCCGCGGCCACCTGGCTGCTGGTCCGGCCACCCCACGCCCTCATCGACTACGAGATGGGCCGGACCCCCGACCCCGAGGCGGCGCGGGGGGTCCTGCGCTGCGACATGGCCGAGGGGGCCACGCTGGCCTGCCTGGCCTACGCCCTGCTGCTGATGCTCACCTGCACCGTGTACGCCGTCAAAGCGCGCGGCGTCCCCGAGACCTTCAACGAGGCCAAGCCCATCGGGTTCGCCATGTACACCACCTGCGTGGTGTGGCTCGCCTTCGGGCCCATCTTCTTCGGCGCCGCCCAGTCGGCAGAGAGGGTGAGGAGGGTTTGGGGTCCCTGGGGGTATTTGGGGGGGTCCCTGGGGGTATTTGGGGGATCAGCGTGGGCACACATTGTCTGGTTTGTCTTTAGGCCCATCTTTGGCACCACCCAGTCAGGAGAGAGGGTGGGAGGGAGGCCTGGGGCTCCTGGGGGTGTTTGGTGGATCCCTGGGAGGTTTCTGGGGGGCCCTGGGGATATTTGGGGGGTCACTGTGGGCACACATGGTCTGGTTTGCCTTCAGGCCCATCTTCGGCACCGCTCAGTTGGCAGCGAGGATGAGGAGGGGGATTTGGGGGGTCCCTGGGGGTATTTGGAAGTCTCCTGGCGCGGTCCCTGTTTTGGGGTCAATGGGATTTAGCCATCAATGGGATTTGGGCGTCAGTGGGACTTAGGATGGAGGATTTTGGGGTCAGTGGGATTTCGGGGTACCGTTTTTGGGGTGCAGGTGCACGTGCAGACGGCCACGCTGACCGTGTCCATGTCGCTGTCGGCTTCGGTGCCGCTGGGGCTCCTCTACGCCCCCAAGGTCTACGTGATCCTGCTGCACCCCGAGCGCAACCAGCCCAAGCGGCGCGGGGCCGACCCGCCCCCGTAGGGACCCCCGGATTGGGGGAACCCCGGCACCCCGAAACCCCTGAGCCCCCTCCCCACAATAAAGCTGCTCCTGCAAACCCCCAGAAATGGCTTTTTTTTGGGGTGAGACAGAGCTGGAGAAACGGTGGCCGTGAGTTTATTGGGGTGCAGTGGGGCTTTTTACTGGGGGGGGATAGAGGGGGATCCCCCGTTTTCAGGGACCCCCCCCACCAGTAGCTCCAGCCACCGTGTCAGAGTGGGGGGGTCTGGGGGTGCCTGTGGAGGAAAAGGGGGTTTGGGGCTCACTCCCAGGACCCTCCCGTGCCCCCTTGAGAGCCACCCTGAACCCACCAAGAACCCTAAAACCATCCCTGGGATGCCCAAGTGACTCTGGGACACCCCCAAATTGCCCTCAGTGACCCCCAAGTGAGCCCCCCAGGACCCCCAAACCACCTCCAGGCAACCCCCAGTGCCCCAGGAACCCCAAAATTGCCCTCAGCCCTCCCCCAGTTGCTCCCCCGGGAACCTCCAACCCACCCCCAGGGTCCCTCAAATTGCCCCTGGATCCCTAAACCTGCCCCACAGATCCCTAATCCCCTCTGAGGGACCCCCAAACTCCCCCAGGAAACCCCCAAAGGACTCACAGGGATGGGGGGGGCCCCCTTTGGGGGGGGGCAGCAGTCGCACCCCCCCGCTCTGGGGGTACCCCGGCTCCAGCTCCAGCGTCCAGAGGGTCTGGGCATCCCGGGGGCCCCCCAGGACCTGCAGGAGCCCCAACTCCGGCTGCCAGTCCAGGGCGAACCTGGGGGATCACCGGGGGTTGGGGTGAGCCCCCCAATTAACCCCCAGCACCCCCAATCAACCCCCCCACCCTGGCAATTACCCCAAAGCCCCCCAGAACTGCCCCAAAGACCCCCTGACCTTCTACAAAGATCCCTCAACCTCTCAAACAGCCCCCCAATTACCCTCCTAAATGCCTCTACCCCTCCCAGCTACCCCCTAGACCCTTCACACCTCCCCCAAAGACCCCCAACTGCCCCCTCAGCCCCCCCCAAAGACCCCCCCAGCCCCCCTCACCTGTTCCTCAGGTGTGTCACCTCTGCCCAGAGGCTCCAGCTCTCCCAGCAGCGCTGCTGCAGCTCCAGCAGCCCCGGGCCCAGGGGTGGGGGCAGCCCCAGGGGGGGTTCCTGGGGGTAAAAGGAGGAGGTGCTCAAACCCCAAAACCACCCAGAACCCCCCAGAGCACCCCCACAGCCTTCCTGACCCCCAAAAATCCTCCCATAAATCCCCTCAAGCCCTCCCAGTGCCCGCTCAGCACCCAGTTCCTCCCCTGAGCCCCCAAATCCTCCCCAGCCCCCCAAAATCCCCCCCAAGGCACTCACCTGTAGCTGGACCCCCCCACTGGGGGTGAGGGACAGACGAAGGGGGGGCAGGGAATGGGAGGAGCCGGGAGGGGGTCCCAGCTCCAGCTCCAGCTCCAGCTTGGGGGTCCCTGGGGAGGGAGGCAGCACCTGGACCCCCGCCAGGGCCTGGTACAGGTGGCACGAGGCCTCCACCCTGCGGGAAATGACAGTCTGTGGGTGGGGGGGACACGACCACCCCCCCAAAACTCCCTGAGTCCCCTCCACTATCCCAGCAGCCAGCCCCACCTGGACCCCCACTGGGTTCATTTCCAGGGCTCTCCCCCACCCTGAGAACCCCTCCCCAATACTGGAGGTCCCCCTCAGGACCCTAGGACCACCCCCCAAAAATCCCAGGGGCCCCCGACCCTGTGCCCCCCATGGCCCCCTCCCCTGTCCCCTCACCTGGCCGCTGTCTCCCGCAGCCCCTGCAGCGCCTCCTGCCGGCCGAGCCGCTGCAGGCGCCGCTCCTGAACCCGCCGGAGCAGCTGGGGGAGAAAGAGACCCCAAAATGGGGAGAAAACACCCCAAATTAGAGGGAGAAAAAACCCCAAATTTTGGGGGGGAAATACCTCCGACTAGGGGAGAACGAGACTCCAAATTCAGGGGGAACAAGACCTCAAACTGGGGGAGAAAAATTCCAATTTGGAGGGGAAAAATATCCCAAATTTGGGGAGAAAAAGACCCCCAGGCTGCAGAGGAAAGAGATCCCAAATTGGGGGTAGACCCCAAAAGGGGGAGAAGGAGCCAAGAGCCGAAGTGAGAAGGAACCCCAGAATGGACTCCCCGTGGGCAGGGGCACCCCAAGGTAAGTAGGACCCACCAGGAGCCCCCACAGGGCAGGGGGACCCCAAAGAGTGTCCCCCCAGTCTCACCTGGTCCCGTCTCTCTGTGGCCTCACACACCTTCACCTTCAGCTCTTCTTGCTGGGGGAGGGAGTGACAGCAGCCATGGGAGCCCCCAGCCCCACACTGTGCCCCCAACCCCCAGAGGAGCCCCCAGCCCCACACTGTGCCCCCAGCCCTCCCGCACCCACAGAACCCCCCCAGGACCCACATTGTGCCCCCAGCACCCATGGGACCCCTAAGACCCACATTGTGCCCCCAGCCCCCTAGGGACCCCCATCCCCCCAGGGATCCCCCAGGGCCCCTGGGACCCCCGTACCTGTTCCAGCCGTGCTCCCAGGGTCGCCCTCCCTCGCTGCAGCAGCTGCTGGCCCCGGTGCAGCTGGGCCAGGGCGGGGGGCAGGGCCTCCCCCAGGGCCGCCAGGGCCCCCCCGTACCTCGCCTTCAGCTCCCGCCAGCGCCCCCGCGCCTGCGCCGCCACCTCGCCTGGGGGGAGCCCCACATCAGCCCCTCCAAAAAGGCAGGGACCCCAAAAGGGAATCACCAATCCCTGCCAAAGGGGTCCCAGGATCTCCCAAACCAGACCCAGGAAGCCCCAAAGAAGACTCAAATGTATGGGATTTCCCAAACATCCCCTGAGCTCCCTCCCCAGGGAGACCTAAGAACTCCCAAACCTCTGCCCCAAACCGGACCCCAGAACTCCCAAAGGGGACCCAGGAACCCCCAAACCCCTGCCCCAAACCTGACCCCAGAACTCCCAAAGCCCTGCCCCAAAGGGACCCAGGAACTCCCAAAGTGGACAAGGAAGGTCAAGGGGATTTTAGGTTCAGGGCTAAACCAAGAGTTTGGGGTCTCAGGGGGTTTTGGGGGGCTCACACAGGCTGTGGGCAGCTCTGGGTTCAGTTTAGGGGGGATCAGGGGGTTTTGGGGTTCAGTTTGGCGGCTCACGCAGGTTGGTGGTGGCCGGGGGCAGCCCCGGGTTCTCGATGACCCCCAGGAGCAGCTTCAGCACCCGGAGCTGGGACAGGAGCAGCTTCTGCTTCCGCCGAGTGTCCTGGGGGGCAGGTTTGGGGTGTCACGGGAGATTTGGGGTGCCAAGGGGTTTGGGGGAGATCATGGAGCAAGTATTAGAGGTGTAGCGAAAATATGGAGTGTGGAGAGGAGAACTAGGGGGATAAAGGAGAATTTTTCGAGGAAAATAAGGGGCAGAATGACAAAATAGGGCAGTTGAGAAGGTTTAGGGGACAAATACGGGAGTCACTAAAAGAATCAAGGCCAGATAGGGCGGCTGTGAGAAATTTGGGGGGTCAGAAGTAATTTAGGGGAGATGTGGGGGTGTTAGGGGGCAAATGGAGAGGTCAAGGACAGCTACGGGGGAGACGCAGGTGCTGCAGGTCTATTCTGAGGTGCTGCAGGGCAGTTTTAGGGTCTCACCATTTGATGTTCCACCAGGACTCGGGTGGGGACATCACCCTCCTCCTCCTCCAAGGCCAGGGCGGCCTCGAGCGCTGCCAGCGCCCTGGGGACACGCGTGGGGACACGGGTGGGGATGGGGGGGACACCCCCCAGACCCCTCCAGAAACGAGGAGATCCCCCCAATACCCCGCAGTGACACGAGACAACCAGGACCCCTCCTCGGACACGCGTGAGGTCCCGGGGACCCCCGTGGGGATGAAGAGACCCCTCGGCGACCCCCTTCCATCCCCTCCCCAGAGCCCCCGGGACAGGCGTGAGGGCACGGAGGCACTGCAGTGCCCCGTGTGGGGCTGGGCGCCACCCCTAAGAGCCCGTAAGGACCCGGTGACCGCTCAGGGACCCCAATGGCACCCAGCGGACCCCCTGAGGCCCCCGCAGGCTCGTGGGGGCCGCCCCCGAGCCAAGATGGCGGCCGGGCAGCCCTCAGGGGTTCCCGCCGTTGGGGGGGGGTCGCGCGCTCACCCCCTCGCGCGCTCCAGCCGCGCCGCCATCCCCGCCGCGTCTTCCCGCTCTCCTGCCTCGCTCCGCCCACCCGAGCGGCGGCGACCAATCAGCGCCCGCGACCACCCCGTTTGAGTCCAGCTGACCAATCGCCGCGTGGGAAGGGCGAAGGGCGTTCCCACCGATGCAAAGTGTAGCCAATCACAACGCGTGGTGAGAAAGCCACGCCCCTCACGGCCCTGGAGCCCTCAGAGCGGCCGCCATGATGGGCGGGGCACTGGGAGGGACTGGGTTATACTGGGAGGGACGGGGTTAAACTGGGAGGGACGGGGTTATACTGGGAACGATCTCTGGGGTCGCAGTGGGGCCAGGGGCTCTCTAAGCGGCCTCTCCCTCCAATAATCACACGAGTCCTCTTCCCACACCCCCATAGGGGTAGGGCCTTTATTCCCCCCAGTTTGGGGAGCAGGGTGGGGGAGGGGTGTCCCCCAAGCTGGGGGGGGGACACACAGGACACCCCTCCCCCCATCATCGCCGCCGCCGCCGCTGCACCACGGTCCAGCCGTCCGAGGGGGGCGGGGGTGTCCCGCACTCCATGGCCTGGGGGGGACAATGATGTCATCAGTGTGACTTCCCCCCTCCAAGTGATGTCATCGGTGTCACACACACCCCCTTGGTGACATCATCAGTGCCCCTCCTCTTCCATCACAGGCGTCCTGGGGGGTCCCTCTCCCTAAATTTGGTGACACCACCACTGCTCCACCCCCTTCCCAACTGTCCCCTGTTTCCCGTCACTTGATGACATCATCAGGACTGAATGACATCATCAGGAATGACACCATCACGCTCTAGCCCCTCTTTACTTGGGGTTCCTGGGGAGTCACCACCCCCAATTTAATGACATCATCGGTATCTCCCCCCAGTTACACCCCATGACATCATCACCACATCCCCGCCCCTTTGATGGCATCACCAGCACCCTCCCAATCCCACTGGCTCCCAAGCAATGACATCACCAGCTCCCCATGACATCATCCCAACGATGCGACGCCCTCACCTCCTCGCCGCTCTCCTCCTCTTCCTCCTCCTCCCCTCGCTCCGCAGGGCTCCGGGGGGCTGTTGGGGGGGTCCCGGGGGGGCTCTGGGGGTCCCCCCCCGGGCGGGCGGTGGCCAGGGCGGCGGCCAGGGCGGGGCCGCGCCGGGCCAGAGCCCCCAGGGCCGCCCCCACCCCCCCAACATCCCCCCCCCGCGCCCGGGCAAAGAGGGTCACCAGCTCCTGGCTGACCTGCAGGGGGGACACTGGGATGGACTGGGGAGGGGACTGGGATGGACTGGGAGGGGACTGGGATGGACTGGGATGGACTGGGGAGGGGACTGGGATGGACTGGGGAGGGGACTGGGATGGGTGTGGGGGATGCTGAGGGCGATGTGTGGGACTGGGATGGACTGGGATGTACTGGGGAGGGGACTGGGATGGACTGGGATGTACTGGGGAGGGGACTGGGATGGACTGGGAGGGGACTGGGATGGGTGTGGGGGATGCTGAGGGCGATGTGTGGGACTGGGATGGACTGGGAACCACTGGGGAGGGCACTGGGATGGACTGGGATGGCTCTGGGGATGCTGAGGGTGATGTGTGGGACTGGGATGCACTGGGAAGAACTAAAAGAGCACCGAGAACAGACTGGTCTATACTGGGAGGCACTGGGAACACTCAGGGTGGTGGTAACAGGCTGGGGATGGACTGGGATGAACTGGGAGTGGCTGCTGGGAACATCCTTGTCCATACTGGTTTATACTGGGAGCTACTGGGAGCACCTGGGAAGGGACCAAGGATACCAGGAGGGGACAAAGGCCACCAAAAGATGCTGAGAGCAGCCCGAGGACAAACTGGGCCGTACTGGGAGTGCCGGGGGGAGGCTGGCCGCTGCTGGGAGCACACTGCTCCATACTGGTCCGTACTGGTCCGTACTGGGAGCCCACCTGCTGCAGGCTGCCGTCCTCCACCACCGTGTCGAACTCGTTGTCCATCACCTCGGCCAGGAAATCCTCCACCTCCTCCTGCTCCAGGTCAGCTGGGGGGATGATCGGGGGGGGTGGGGGGGGGTGTCACCTCTGCCCCTCCCCCTCCCCCGGACCCTCCCTCCCCCCGGGGTGGGGGAGGGGCAGCACGCACCGTTCTGCGTGAAGAAGTCGAGCAGCGCCGAGCTGAGCCACGCGGCCTTTTCGGGACCCTGCGGCCCCCCGAAGCCCTGCGCCACCGCCAGCTGCGGGGACAGCCCCGGGGGGACATGGGCACAGCCCGGTGCCCCCTTCTGTGGCCCCAGGTGTCCCTCGGGGCCCCCTCACGCTGCCCCCGCCTCACCTGCAGCGCCGCCCACCCCCCCCAGCACAGCTCGCAGCTGTCCCCAGTGCCCCCCCAAGGTGTCCCCAGGTATCCCCGGTGTCCCCCTCACCTGCAGCGCCGCCCACCCCCCCAGCACGGCCCGCACCCCCTCCGCGAACAGCGCCCGCGCCTCCACCCCGGGGGCCGCCATGACAGCGCTGCGCAGGCCGCGCGGCCGAGCGCCGAATCGGCGAGCGAGCGAGGCACGGAGCGATCCCCGAGTCACCGATGGACGCGTGGGGGCGTAGTGAGGGGGCGTGACGGGACATGGGCGTGGCATAAGGGGCGTGGCCTCAGACAGAGGCAGGGCTGGACTACAGCTCCCGACAGCCCCCGCGCGGCGGTGGTCACGTGGCGAGGGTGGGGGGGCTGGGGTCTTGGGGGGGACACAGGGGGGATATGGGGGCATGGGGGGATATGGGGGACAGCGGGCTGTGGGGGGATATGGGGGCTGTGGGGGGATATGGGGCCCAGAGGGCCGTAGGGGGATATGGGGGAGAGGGGTTATAGGGGGGCTATGGGGAACAGGGGGCTATGGGGTGCAGGTGGCTCTGAGGGATATAGGGCACAGGGGGGATTTGGGGGCACTATAGGGGGTGGGGGGCACACAGGGGCTGGAGGGACGTGGAGAAGCTCTAGGGGGGGGGGTTATAGGGGTTATAGGGACTGGGGTCTTTCTATGGGGTATAGGGGTTATAGGGGCTGGGGGCTCTCTCTATGGGGTATAGGGGTTATAGGGGCTGGGGTCTCTCTATGGGGTATAGGGGTTATAGGGGCTGGGGTCTCTCTATGGGGTATAGGGGTTATAGGGGCTGGGGGCTCTCTATGGGGTATAGGGGTTATAGGGGCTGGGGTCTCTCTATGGGGTATAGGGGTTATAGGGGCTGGGGGCTCTCTATGGGGTATAGGGGTTATAGGGGCTGGGGTCTCTCTATGGGGTATAGGGGCATTAGGGGCTGGGGTCTCTCTATGGGGTATAGGGGTTATAGGGGCTGGGGTCTCTCTATGGGGTATAGGGGTTATAGGGGCTGGGGGCTCTCTATGGGGTGTGGGGGCTTTAGGGGCTGGGGGGCGCTATGAGTCTCTATGGGGGGGACTATAGGGGATGCACAGATCCTAGGGGGGGCTATAGGGGGTGGGCTATGGTGGTCCAGGGGGGCTATAGGGGTCAGAACTGGGCACACCCCGCCCCTACAGGCGGGGGGGGGGGAGGGGGGGGGGGCTGCGGTACCTGTGGCATCCTAGGGGGGGGTACCTTTGACACCCGGGGGACCCGAGGGTACCCATAGCATCCTTTGGGGGTACCCATAGCACCCTTTGGGGGTACCCATAGCTCCCGAGAGCGTCCCGAGGGTACCTATGGCATCCTTGGGGGCGGGCGTACCTGTAGCATCCTTTTTGGGGGGGGGGGCTGCCCCCGGAAGTCCTTCCTCCGCAGGAAGAGCAGCCGCTGTGCGGGGGGGGGGGGGGCCGGGGAGATGCTTCCACCCCCCCCAGATTTCGGGGACCCCCCCAATTAACCCCGCTGCCCTTATTAATTACACCCTCCCCCCCCCCCCCCGATTGCCCCCCCCCCCCGCCCCATCGAAGCCTCTTTGTCTCCCCCGCAGGTCCCCCCCGCGGGGGAGGGGGTGACGCGGCCACCGCCGCTGCCACCCGAGGGGGGGGACACCCCTAAAATCGAGGTGACCCCCCCCAGACCCCCTAAACCACCCCGGACACGCGGCCCCCTCCCCCCCTTCATCCATAGGGGCAGCTGGGGCTGGCGAGGGGGCGGCGGGGGGGTCACCCCCTAAAATTTTCGGGCGGGTGGGAGGGGGGGAGGGAGTGGGGACAACCATGGCCGCCGATCTGGGGGACCCCAAAACTCCCGCGTCCCCCCCCGCCCCCCCAAAACGCTTCTTCCGCAAGAGCGTGGAGGTGCTGGAGGAGGAGGAGCGGGGCGAGCGCGGCGGCGACCCCGGCCCGCGGGGCGACCCCCGGCTCGGGGGGGGCGAGGAGGGCGAGGAGGAGGCGGAGATGAAGGCCGTGGCCACCTCGCCCGGCGGCCGCTTCCTCAAGTTCGACATCGAGCTGGGGCGCGGCGCCTTCAAGACGGTCTTCAAGGGCTTCGACACCGACACCTGGGTGGAGGTGGCCTGGTGTGAGCTGCAGGTGAGCCCCGAGCCGGGGGGGGAGTTTTGGGGGGGCTGGGGGGTCGTGAGATGGTGGGTGGGAGGTGGAATTGGGCTTTTTTAGGGTCATGGGGAGATGATGGTGGGTTTTTGGGGGGTTCTTGGTGGGGTTTGAGGCTCTTTGAAAGGTGGGGACGCCCCAAAATTTGTCATGAAGTGCCTGATTGGCTTCTCAAGTTGGTGTTGGACTTCTTCCAAAGCTGTGAGTGGCTCCCCAAACTCAGCTTGAGGCTCTTCTGATATCAGGGATCCCCAAAATCCTTCCTTGAGTCCCACAGTTGGTTCTTTGAGCTTACCTTGAACCCCTCTCAAACTCAGACATCCCCAAAATTCACCATGAAGCCCTTGACTGGTCCCACAAATTGATGTTGAAGCTCTTCTAAAGCTGTGATTGGTTTCTCAAACACATTTTGAGGCTCTTCCAGTATCAGTGATCTTCAAAATCCACTCATGAACCTTTCAGCTCACCTCGAGCCCCTCCCAAAGATGGGGACACCCCAAAATTCATCACGAACCCCCTGACTGGCCCCTGAAATCAAGACCCCAAAATCACCATGAACCCCACAGTTGACCACTCTTCCATCTCTGCACCCCACAGCCACCCCAAATCCCATCAATTCCCCCCAAAGTGAGCTGCTTGTCCCCCAAAGTGCTTTGTTACCCCCTGAAACTGGGGGTGAGGATGATGATGATGATGGAGTTTGGGGGTGAGGATGATGACCCTGGAGTTGGGGGATGATGATGATGACGATGACAATGATGATGATGATGGAGTTTGGGGGTGAGGATGATGATGATGATGGAGTTTGGGGTGAGGATGATGATGATGGTGGCGATGACCCTGAGGTTTAGGGATGATGGCGATACTGGGGTTGGGGAATAATGACGATGATGATGATGATGACAACCCTGGGATTTTGGGATGATGGTGATGATGATGATGATGATGACGATGATGATGACAACCCTGGGATTTTGGGATGATGATGATAATGACGATGATGATGACAACCCTGTGATTTTGGGATGATGGTGATGATGATGATTGATGACGATGATGATGACAGCCCTGGGATTTTGGGATGATGATAATGATGATGATGACAGCCCTGGGATTTTGGGATGATGGTGATGATGATGACACTGGAGTTGGAAGATGATGATGATGATGGTGCTGTCAACGACTGTGAGGTTTAGGCAGGATGATGATGATGATCCTGGGGCTGGGGGCTGACCCTGGCACCCGGAGCCAATGCTGCTGCCGGATTTTGGGGTGTGTCTGTGCCCCCCAGGACCGCAAGCTGACCAAGGCGGAGCAGCAGCGCTTCAAGGAGGAGGCTGAGATGCTCAAGGGGCTGCAGCACCCCAACATCGTCCGCTTCTACGACTCCTGGGAGTCCTCGCTCCGCGGCAAGAAGTGCATTGTCCTTGTCACCGAGCTCATGACCTCGGGCACCCTCAAGACGTGAGTTGGGGGCGCGGGGGGACACTGGGGGGGGGGTCCGGGCGTGGCTGACGGGACCCCACAGGTACCTCAAGAGGTTCAAGGTGATGAAGCCGAAGGTGCTGCGGAGCTGGTGCCGGCAGATCCTGAAGGGGCTGCAGTTCCTGCACACGAGGACGCCGCCCATCATCCACCGTGACCTCAAGTGCGACAACATCTTCATCACCGGCCCCACCGGCTCCGTCAAGATCGGCGACCTGGGGCTGGCCACGCTCATGCGCACGTCCTTCGCCAAGAGCGTCATCGGTGAGCGCCGCGGGGACCTCGGGGACGCCCCTGAGGGCCCCCCCTGACCGCCCACCCCACAGGCACCCCCGAGTTCATGGCCCCCGAGATGTACGAGGAGCGCTACGACGAGTCCGTGGACGTCTACGCCTTCGGGATGTGCATGCTGGAGATGGGCACGTCCGAGTACCCCTACTCCGAGTGCCAGAACGCCGCCCAGATCTACCGCAAAGTCACCAGCGTGGGTGTCCCACCGCCCCCTGAGACCCCCAAACCTCCCTCAGAGCCCCCCCAGGTCACCGTGTCCCCCCACAGGGCATCAAGCCAGCGAGTTTCCACAAGGTGACGGACCCCGAGGTGAAGGAGATCATCGAGGGCTGCATCCGGCAGAACAAGGCTGAGAGGTGAGGATGGTGGTCTGGGACCCCCTGCAGCCCCCCAGGATTGACCACACTGACCGCATGCCCCCACCCCACGCCAGGCTGTCCATCCGGGACCTGCTGGACCACGCGTTCTTCGCCGAGGACACGGGGCTGCGCGTGGAGCTGGCCGAGGACGACGCGGGGCTGGACCCGGCGCTGGCGCTGCGGCTCTGGGTGGAGGACCCCAAAAAGCTCAAGGGCAAGCACAAGGACAACGAGGCCATCGAGTTCAGCTTCAACCTGGAGGCTGATGTTCCTGAGGAGGTGGCCTACGAGATGGTGAGGGAGTGACCCCAAAAATCCTCAGGGTTGGGCCTGAATTGGTCTCGATTCTCCCCAAATGCAATGAGCTCCAAAATTGTGGCTCAGGCTCATCTTGAACACCCCCAAAGCCACTGACACCTCAAAATCCACCCAGGAACCCAACGGTTGGTCCCTCCAACTCTTCTTGAGCCCCTTCTGGAGCATAAGTCACCCCAAAATTCATCTCTCAACCTCAGCTTGAACCTCTTCCAAAACCAACGACGCCCCATAACTCATCCTTTAACCTCACCTTGGACCTCTCCCAAAACCAACACCCCCCAAAATTCCCTCTGGAACCAACCCCAAACCCCCCCAGCTCTCGCTGCCTCCCCTGGACACCCCAAATCCCTCCCTCAGGTGAAATCCGGGTTCTTCCACGAGAGCGACTCCAAGGCTGTGGCCAAATCCATCCGGGACCGGCTGGCGCTGGTGAGGAAGACGCGGGAGAAGAAGCAGGCGGAAGGCAGGGGGGGCCCCGAGAGCCGGGGGTGCCCCGAGAACGAGGACACCGAGGTGGATCAGCACGTGCGGCAGCAGCTGCTGCGGGAGCAGCCCCCGCCCGGCCCTGGTGAGACCCCAAAAGTGCCCCTGGACGCTCAGAACTGTCCCCAGACCCTCAAACTGCCCCCGGTGCCCCTAAAACTGCCCCTGGACACTCAGACCCTCAAACTGCCCCCTAAAACTGTCTCCAACCCCTTTAAACTACCCCCAGCGTCCTCAAAACTGTCCCCCCGTGCCCCCAAAGTGCCCTCAGCCCCCCAAAGTGCCCTCTGCCCCCAGTGAGACCCCCCAGCAGTGACCCCCCCCTCGCTCCCTCCCCACAGCTGAGGGGGTCCTGGACAACGCCCCCCCACTAGATGTCCCTGGTCCCTGCAGTGTCACCGGAGCACCTGAGCATCTCTGGGGGTACCCTCAGGGACCCCAGGATGGGGTGGCTCCCCCTGTGCCACCACTGGTAAGTGCCCGTCGCGCTGGGGGGTCCTGGGAGCGTCCAGACCCCCCTGGCACTGTCCCACGTCCTGCAGGTGAGCCAGGGGACCGAGGGGACAGCAGAGGATGGCGCCGGAGGAGCCACCACGGAGCCACCTGGGCCTGAGGGGGACCCCTGTGGCTGTGGCGGGGGGTCGGTGACAGTGGGGACACAGCCACAGGTGGCACCCGGGGCACCGGGGCCGGGGATGGCACTGGGAGTGGCAGCAGGGGTGGCACTGCCAGCTGCGGGGGTGACAGCGGCTCCTGGAGTGTCACTGGCGCAAGGAGTGCCTCCTCCTACTGGAGTGCCACCGGCCGCAGGGGGGACACCAGCTCTGGGGGTGCCACCTCCAGCTGGAATGCCACCAGCTCCAGGGGTGCCACCAGCCCAGGGGATGACATCAGTGCCGGGGGTGCCACCAGCCCAAGGGATGCCACCTGCTCCAGGGGTGACACCAGCCCAAGGGATGCCACCTGCTCCAGGAGTGCCACCCCCAGCTGGGGTTCCACCACAGTTGGTCCCCATGGTGCAGCTGCAGCCAGGCCTTGGAATGCCACCAACAGGCCCGGGAATGCCACCAGGTCCAGGAATGCCACCAGCCCAGGGGATGCCACCACAGCCAGTCCCCACCATGCAGCCGCAGCTGGTGCCAGGGATGTCACCAGCTCCAGGGATGCCACCAGTGGTGGGGATGTCACCAGCTCTGGGGGTGCCACCGCTGCCCATCATGACACCAGTCATGGGGATGTCACCAGCCCCGGAGATGCCACCTCCATCCATGATGCCACCAGCCCAAGGGATGCCACCTCCGTCTGTGGTACCAGCAGTCATGGGGGTGTCACCAGCCCCAGGGGTGCCACCTGTCCAAGGGATGCCACCACCATCCATGATGCCACCAGCCTCAGAGATGCCACCACCATCTCTGGTGCCACCAGCCATGGTGATGCCACCAGCACAAGGGATGCCACCAGCACAAGGGATGCCAGCTCCACCCATGATGCCACCAGCCCAAGGGATGCCAACTTCATCTGTGATGCCACCAGTCCCAGGGGTGCCACCTCCATCTGTACTGCCACCAGCCATGGGGATGTCACCGGCCCCAGAGATGCCACCACCATCCATGATGCCACCAGCCATGGGGATGCCACCAGCCCCAGAGATGCCACCACCACCCATGATGCCACCAGCCATGGGGATGCCACCGGCCCCAGAGATGCCACCACCATCCCCAATGCCACAACCCCCTACGCTCCCTGGCCCCGAGGACCCTTCGGTGCCCACCGAGGCCGCGTCCCTGCTGCGTGTCCCCGATGTCCCCGAGGTCCCCGGGCCGCGTGCCCGGCAGCGCCGTGCGTCGTACCAGCGCCCCGCCCGCTTCCAGCTCACCGTGCTGCAGGTCAGGGCGGGGCTGGGGGCCCGAGGGGCTGCGTGGGGACAGCCCGGCACGGTCACGGAGTGTCACCACCCCGCAGGTGTCCTCAGCTGGGGACAACACGGTGGAGTGCCAGCTGGAGACCCACGACAGCAAGATGGTCACCTTCAGGTTTGACGTGGATGGGGACGCGCCCGAGGACATCGCCTGCTACATGGTGACCCCCGAGCTGTCCCCGTGTCCCCAGCCTGTGTGCCCTTCCCCAATCTCTGTCCTCTGTCCCCAGTCCCTGTCCCCTTCTCCAGCCTGTGTCCATCTCTGATCTAAGTCCCTTGCCTCCAGTCCGTGTCCCCTCCTCAATGTCTGTCCCTCTCCCTCAATCTGTGTCCCCCACCCCAATTTGTGTCCCTGTGCCATCAGATCATGTCCCTGACCCATGTCCCCCCTCAATCTGTGTCCCCTTCCCCACTCTGTGTCCCCGTGTCCCCGGTCCATATCCCCTTCCCCAGTCTCTGTCCCCCTTCCCAACCTGTGTCCCCCCTCAATCTGTGTCCCCTTCCCCACTCCATGTCCCCCCCAAACCTGTGTCATCCCCACAGGTCGAGGACAACTTTGTCCTGGAGGGGGAGCGGGACAAGTTTGTGGAGGAGCTCAAGGCCATCGTGGAGCAGGCGCGGGGTCTCCTCGGGACCCCCGCCCCAGACCCCCAGGTGCTCCCCCTGCCCCCGCCCCCTCCTCACCCCTCCCCCCACCCAGACCCCCAGGTGACCCCCCCCAAATGTGTCTCCCCCAGGTGGGACCCCTGGAGCCGCCAGCGGGTGGTGAGTAGTGGGGGAGGGGAGGGGGCTGGGGTCGCCCCCCACCCGCTGACCCCTCTCCCCCCACCAGGGGAAGGCCCCCCCCAGTCGTCACCCGTGGGGCGCTGGAGGTTCTGCATCAACCAAACCATCCGGAACCGCGAGGCCACCGGTGCGTCCCCAGGGGCTGGGAGGGGACACGGACCTGCCACCACCTCCCCAGGGCCGGGGGGGTGTCACCCTCACCCCATCGCTGATGGGGGTGTCCCCTCCCCACAGGCCCCGGGGGACCCCCGCCCACCCAGAGAGCCCTGGGGACATCGCAGGGGGGTCCCCGAGGACAGGGGACAAACAAGAGCGGAGCGTCGGAGCAGGACGGGCCGGGGGAACCGGAGATGGGGGTCCCCAAAGCCCAGGAGCTGGATGTCCCACAGGGACAGGGGTCGGCTGTCCCCAAACTGGAGGAGATGGGTGTCCCCCAGGCTTTGGGGACAGCTGCCACCAGTCCCCAGGAGGTGGCTGAACCCACAGCACCAGAGAGGATTAACACCGAACCCCAAGATCTGGGGGTTCCCCAAGGCCCGGGACTGAGTGTCCCCAGCCCTGGACACCCAGACATGGCTGTCCCCAAACCTCCAGAGCTCAATGGCCACCAAGAGCCCCTCGTCCCTGGGGACACAGAGCCAGGTCTCCCCCAGGAGCAGGGGACAGTCACTGCCCCAGGGGAGCAGGAGGGACCTGGGGAACCGCCTGACCCCCCGGAGCTGGACGTGTCCCAAGAGCCAGGTGACCCCCAAGGACTGGGGACATTCGTCACTGGACCCCCAGAGCCACCAGGTGACCCCCAAGGACTGGGGACGTTTGTCACCGGTGCTTGGGGGCAGGAGGGACCCCCGGGACCAGAGGTGAGTGTCCCCCACCCCAAGAGCTGGACACCCCAGGTATCCTCCAGTCCCCAAGGTCCCAGCGCTCAGTGTCCCTCAAGGACCAGAGGCTGCTGTCCCCATCCCCAGAACTTCATCACTCCCCAAACCCCAAGACCTCGGTGTCCCCAACCCCAAACTCCCTATCCCCCAAACCCTGAGTCTTTGGTGTCCCTGAACCCCAAACCCCAACGCCCCAATGACCCCAGAACCCCATCCCCGAGGCCTTGATGACCCCCAGCTCCGAGACCCCAACGACCCTAAACCCAAATCCCCACACCTTTGGTGTCCCTGTAATCTCAAGATGTCCCCAGAACCCTCCACCCCAAGACCCCACTGACCCTGGTGTACCTTGACCGTGCTGACGCTCTGTTCCCATTCCCATCCCCATCCTCAATCCCGATCCCAACCTTGTTCCCATCCCCGTTCCCATATTCCCACCCCCGTGTTCCCGTATTCCCACCCCCGTGTTCCCGTATTCCCGTTCCCAACCCCGTTCCCGTCCCGCAGGCCGTGCCCCCCGCCCGCCCCCCGCCCGGGGGGGCCTCGTTCCCGCTGGGGCTGTGCCCCCGCCTGCGCAGCCCCCGCAAGGGCTGGGGGCGCCGCATCAAGAGCTGGGCCCGGCGCCTGCGCCCCCCCTCCGGAGGGGGGGACCCCCACACAGGTATGGGGGGCACCCCAAAACCCCTGGGGAGCCCCACACCCCATCTGTGCCCCCCCATGTACCCCTAAACCCCACCTGTGCCCCCCCATGTACCCCTAAATCCCATCATCCCATCTGTGCCCCCCATGTACCCCTAAACCCCATCTGTGCCCCCCATGTACCCCTAAACCCCACCTGTGCCCCCCCATGTACCCCTAAATCCCATCATCCCATCTGTGCCCCCCCTTGTACCCCTAAACCCCACCTGTGCCCCCCATGTACCCCTAAACCCCATCTGTGCCCCCCTTGTACCCCTAAATCCCACCTGTGCCCCCCCTTGTACCCCTAAACCCCACCTGTGCCCCCATACCCCTAAACCCCACCTGTGCCCCCCAATCATAGCCCTTCATGTACCCCCATGGGACCCCCATTTACACCCCCGTGTGCCCCCCCTGTACCCCCATTTACCCCTCTGTGCACCCCCCACTGACCCCCCCCTGTCCCACAGAGGAGCCAGAGGACCTCGGGGACCCCTCAAGGCGAGGGCACTGCCAGGTGGGTGTTGGGGACCCCAAAATGCTCCTGGGAGCCCCCCCAAACCTCCCATGGGACTCCCAAAAATCCACAGGGACCCCAAATCTGCCCCTGGGACCCTAAAACTGCCACAGGGATCCCCTAGAGACCCCCAAACTGTCCCAGAGTCCCCTAAACTGTGCCAGGGACCCCCAAATCTGCCTCAGGGACCCCAAAAAATCCCCAAGACCCCCTCCTAACCCCCCTCCACTCCCATCTCCTGTCACCCCTCTCTCTCCCCCATCCCTCCCCAGCCACCCCCCGAGCCCCCTGACCCCGAGGGCGACTGGGGGGGCCTCAGCTCAGGCAGCGAGAGCGGGGGCCTGGGGGGACCCCCGCACCCCCCCGGCGCCCCCCTGCTCCCCCCGGGGTCCCCCGAGACCCCCCTGAGCAGCGATGGGGACTCGGAGCCCGAGGACGAGGCGCTGCGGGAGCAGCTGCGGCGGCTGCGGGAAAAGTGAGTGAGGGGCTTTTGGGGGGTGGTTTGGGGGGGTCCTGGAGAGGTTTTGGGGGTTCCAAGGGGGCTTGGGGAGGTATGGGGGCACCCCTGACCCCACCTAGGCACATCCAGGAGGTGCTGGAGCTGCCTGTGTGGCAGGGCTAGGACCCTGGGGGGGTTTTGGGGGTCCCGGGAAGGAGTTTGGGGACCCCCTGTGACCCTCCCCTGACCCCTCCAAGCATGTCTGGGAGGTCCCAGGAGCCACCAGTGCAGCTCCCCAGGGGAGTTTGGGGAGCTCCCAGGGAGGTTTTGGGGCGTCTTGGGGGTCCCGGGAAGGGTTTTGGGGACCCCCTGTGACCCCCCCCTGCCCCCCCAGGCACATCCAGGAGGTTCTGGAGCTGCGGACACGGCAGGACCGGGAGCTGCAGGAGCTGCACCGACGGCTCCGAGCCCTCAAAGAGGCCCGGGGGGACCCCCCGAAATGGGGAGGGGGCGGTGGGACCCCCCCCCAGCGCGGCCATGGGGGGTCCCCGCGGCGGCCTCGGGGGGCCCGGGCGCGAGGGAGGGGCCGGGGCGTGGCCCTGACAGGTTTGGAGGGCAAAGAGGGGATTTTGGGGGACAGGGAGGGGATTTTGGGGGACAGGGAGGGGAGTTTTGGGTACGAAGGGGGGATTTTGGGGTGGGGGAGGGGGGTTGGGGTAAAAAAGGGAGGTTTTGGGGTGCAGGAGGGGGGGGATTTTGGGGTACAAAGGGGGGATTTCAGGATGCAAAAGGGGGTTTGGGGTGCAAAGAGAGGGTTTTGAGGTGCAAAGGGGGGATTTTGGGGTGGGGGGAGGGGGGTTGGGGTAAAAAGGGGAAGTTTTGGGGTGCAGGGAGCGATTTTGGGGGTGCAGGGTTTGGGGTAAAAAGAGGTTTTGGGGTGAAGGGAAAGGTTTTGGGGTGCAGGTTTTGGGGCAAAACCAGGAGGTTTTAGGGTGCAGGTGGGACCACCTTTTCCAAACTCCCCTCCCCCACCCGCAGAGGCTTCAGCCCCCTCCCCGGGCCCCCCGACCCCCCCGGCCCCCCCCAAAAAAGGGGCTCTTCACCGACGACCTGCACCGGCTGGTGGACGAGTGGGTCCAGGACACGGCAAGAGCCCAGGTGGGGGGGCTGGGGGGGGTTTTTGGTGGGCTGAACGGCTCCCTGCCCCATTTTAGGGGGGCTCTGGGGATTTTTGTGGGGCTGGAAGGGTCATTTGGGGGGGCTGGGAGGCCTGCACCCCTCTTTTGGGGGGCTGGAGAGGCCCTTTATCCCATTTTTAGACATCTGGAGGGATTTTTTTGGGGGGGCCTGAGATGGTTATTGGGGGGGGTTCAGGGGGCTGCTCCCCATTTTTGGGGGGCTCATGGGATTCTGGGGGGCTGGAGGGGCCCTGCACCCCATTTTTGGGGGTCTGGGGGTGGGTGGGAAGCTGAGCGGGTTTTTTGGGGAGGGGTTGGGATTGCTTTTAGGGAGCTGAACCTCTTTTTAGGGGTATGGGGGGATCTTTTGGGGGGCTGCACCCCAATTTTGTGGGGCTTCACCCAATTTTTGGGGGGCTAGGGGCATTTTGGGGGGCTGGCATGGTTTAGGGGAAAACCCTGAGCTCCCTTTTTTAGTGTCTGGGGGGGTCCCCATGGTCATTTTGGGGGGGTTTGAGGGGCCGGGGGTACCCTTCACTCCCTTTTTGGGGTGAAAATAACCTGAACCCACATTTTTTCCCCTCTCCCCTACCCCAGGCCACCTCCTCGTGGGTCTCCACCCTGCGCGGCACCCGTGGGACCCCCCGAAAATGGGGGGAGCTGCCCCCCCCCAAACCTGCCCTGCGTGGTGGGGGCAGCCCCCTCCCCCCAGGGGCCGAGTGAGGGGGGGGTCTCCGGACCCTGACCCCCCCCAAACCCCCCTGGTTTTGGGTCAAAATCCCAATTTCCAGCCCCCAAATCACTTTGTTTCACCCCAAAACGCCCTTGTTTAACCCCCCCGATTGGGCGACCCCAAATTTCCAGCCCTAAAAGTACCTCGTTTTACCCCAAAAATTCCCCTTCTTTTGGGTCCTGTGGTGTGACCCCCGTTTCTGGCCCCAAAATTGCCTTATTTTACCCTAAAATTCCCCTTTTTTTGCTGCCCCCGTGGGCTGAACCACTTTTTGGCCTCAATTCACCCCCAAATCCCCTTTTTAGCATACTTGACCCCCTGCAATTTCTGGCCCCAAAAGCACCTCATTTTGACCCCAAATCCCTCCTTTTTGGTCCCAAAATCTCTATACCAATCCTCCCTTTTTGGGTCATTCCCCCTTTGCAAGGTGACCCCAATTTCTGGTGCCCAAAATCCCCTCATTTCACCCCAAAACTCCCCTTTTTTGTGCTCTGCCCCCCCAATTTTCTGCCCCAAATGCCTCGTTTGACCCGAAAATCCCCTTTTTGGGCCTTTCCTCCTCTGCATGAGGTGACCCCATTTTTTAGCCCCCAAATCACCTCATTTCACCCCAAAAATCTCCTTTTTGTGGCCTTTCCACCCCTCTTTTTCACACCCCCTGAATGTGATGCCACTTGTTGGCCCCAAAATTGCCTTGTTTCACCCCAAAACCCCTTTCTTGGGCCTGTGTCTCCTTTTTTTACCCTCCCCACAACATAACCCCACTTTTTTGCTCCCCAAATTGCATCATTTCACCCCAAAAAATGTCTTTTGGGGCCTGCCCTTCCCCCTCAGGATATCACCCCAATTTTCAGCCCCAAAATCTCCTCATTTCACACAAAAATCCCCCTTTTTGGGCCTTGCCACTCTTTTTGTCCCAACACAAAACAACCCCAATTTTTAACCTCCAAACAGCCTCCCAAAACACCAACGGTTTTTGTCCCAAAACACCAACGGTTGAACCCAAACCTCTCATTTATCCCAAAATTCCTTTTTTTTCCCCCCTCAAAACACTCCAGAGCCCCCAAAATTCCCATTTTTCACCCAAAGCCCCTCACAGGCCTGGAGTTCCCCCTCACATGACAAAGCAGAGGGGCACGGGCTGTACTGGTTTTACTGGTGACCCACCCCCCCATATTGGTCATACTGGTGCAACAACCCCCTCTCATTCCTGTACCACTCCCTCTGCCCATTTTTGGGTCATTTTGTGGTGTTTTCCGCTCATCTACCTCACCCCTTCACCAAGCCAGTGAGATTTTGGGGTGAATTCTCGGGTGTTCTGGTTCGAGAGGGTGGGGAAGGCGTTTGTTTTGCGGGGAAATTGTTAAACAGCGCGGGAAAAAAAAAAAAATCCTAAAATTTAAGAAATAAAAGCGTGGCTGGTGCGCGCCACTCCCAAAATGGCGGCCGGCTCGCCACACTCAAGCTGGCGACGGCGGCGCCACGCCCAAGATGGCGGCCCCCGCCCCCTCACACCCAATGGGGGCGTTCCGTCCTTCCCAAAATGGCGGCCTCTCCCTTCCCAAGATGGCGTCGCGACGCGGCCAAAATGGCGCCCGGGCCCCGCCCTCTCCCTCCCCGTTTCCGCGTTTGAATAAAACTTTCCCGGGCGGCCCGGAGCGCGCAGAGGCCGCGGCGGCGGCGGCAGCACCGGGCCCGGGGTCGGCAGCGGCGGCGGCGACCGGGCGGCGGCGGCGGAGCGGCCGCGAGGAGCGCTGGGCCTTGCCGGGGCGGGCTGCGGCCTAGTCGGGAGGTGGCGGTGGGGGGGGTGCAGGCCTCGCGGTATCCCGCAGGCCTGGGGGGCCTCCCGCCGGCCTTGAGGGGGTGTCGGCGGCTTTTTGGGGGTCCCCAAAGCTTTTAGGGGGTCCCGCGGGTCTTTGGGGGGGGTCTCGGGGACCCACAACGCGGGGGGAGGGGGCGGCCGAGACCCCACGGACGCTGTGAGGGGACCCCGGGCCCTGCGGCGTTTTTGGGGGTCCCCACACGCTAGAGGGGCGGGAGGGACCCTGTGGGTGCGTTTTCGGGGGGCTCTGGGCCCTAGGAAGCCTCGGGGAGGGGGTCCCAGAGCCCTGGTGACCCTTGGAGGGATCTCACACACCAAGACCCTTTTTGGGGAGGTCTTAGGCCCTCATCAATACCTGAGGAGGATCCCAAGTCTCCGCTGACCCTTTTGGGGTGCCCCCGGCCTGTAGAGGGTTTTTTGGGGGGTCGTGCTCCCCAGTTCCCCTCAGGGTCCTCTGTAGTCCGCGTTTTGGGGGTGTTTTTAGGGGAGCAGCCGAGGGGTTGTGTGTTTTTTTTTTTTTTTTTCTTTTGAGGGAGTTGTTTGGGGGGTGTTTTTGGGGTATCTTTTGAGCTTTTTTTTTTTTTTTTTTTGGGTTTTGCTGACGGTATTCTCTGGGGATTTTTGAGGCTCTTTTGGTTTTTTTTTTTGAGGCTGCTCTTGGGGTGTTCTTGGGGGTGTTTTTTGGTTTTTGGTGTTTTTTTTTTTTTTTTTTGAGGGGATTTTCGGGGGTCCGGCGGGCAGCGCGCGGATGTCCCGGGCCGGGGGGGGTCGCGGGGGTCCGTAGGGTCGGGGGTCGCCCCGGGGGCCCGGCCATGGCCTCGGTGCCCGTGTACTGCCTGTGCCGCCTGCCCTACGACGTGACCCGCTTCATGATCGAGTGCGATGGCTGCCAGGACTGGTTCCATGGCAGGTGGGACTGGGAGCACTGGGGGGTTCTGGGGGGGGGTCTGGGAGCTCTGGGACGGGGACTGGGAGGTGCTGGGGGTAGTGGGAGGCATCTGGAGGGTGCTGGAGGGAACTGGGAGGCACTGGGGGGGTACTGGGAGGTGTATGGAGGGTGCTGGAGGGGACTGGGAGAAGTTCAGGAGTCACGAAAGGGACTTGAGGGGGTACTGGGAAGGACTGGGAGATGCCTGGGTGGTACTGGAGGGCACTGGGGGAAGTCTGGGGGGGGCTACGAGGTACTGGGAAGGTCTGGGAGGTACAAAGAGAGTTCTGGGGTGTGATGGGGGTTACTGGGGAAGTGCCTGGGATTTACTGGGGGTTACTGGGGAGGTGCCTGGTGGTTACTGGGAGGCACTGGGAGTTACTGGGATGTCCCCACAGCTGCGTGGGGGTGGAGGAGGAGGCGGCGGCGGAGATCGACCTGTACCACTGCCCCCAGTGCGCCGTGCTCAGGGGGCCTTCTGTCAGTGAGTGGGACTGGGGGGACTGGGATGCGCTGGGATGGGGGTGGGGGAGATGCTCTGGGCTCCCTGTGGATCCCCCCCGTGTCCCTCTGTCCCAGGGGTCCCCGTGTGTCCCTGTCCCCACTGCGTCCCTCTGTCCCTGGTTCCCCGTGTGTCCCTGCCTGTCCCTGTCCACGCCGTGTCCCTCTGTCTGTCCTGTGTGTCCCTGTCCCCACCGTGTCCCCCTGTCCCGCAGTGAAGCGACGCCGTGGCCCGGCCAAGGCCCCGGAGCAGGACCCCGGCCGTCCGGCCCGGACCGGCAGCGCCCAGTTCATCCGGGAGCTGCGGGGCCGCACCTTCCCCAGGTGAGGGCAGGGCCGGGCGCGGGTCAGTGCTGGGCGCTGGTCAGTGCCAGGTGAGGGTCAGTGCTGGGCGCTGGTCAGTGCTGGGCGCTGGTCAGTGCTGGGTGAGGGTCAGTGTTGGGTGCTGGTCAGTGCTGGGTGAGGGTCAGTGCTGGGCGCTGGTCAGTGCCAGGTGAGGGTCAGTGCCGGGTGCTGGTCAGTGCCAGGTGAGGGTCAGTGTTGGGTGCTGGTCAGTGCCAGGTGAGGGTCAGTGTTGGGTGCTGGTCAGTGCCAGGTGAGGGTCAGTGCTGGGTGAGGGTCAGTGCTGGGCGCTGGTCAGTGCCAGGTGAGGGTCAGTGCCGGGTGCTGGTCAGTGCCAGGTGAGGGTCAGTGTTGGGTGCTGGTCAGTGCCAGGTGAGGGTCAGTGTTGGGCACTGGTCAGTGCCAGGTGAGGGTCAGTGCCAGGTGAGGGTCAGTGCTGGGCACTGGTCAGTGCCAGGTGAGGGTCAGTGCTGGGCGCTGGTCAGCGCTGGGTGAGGGTCAGTGCCAGGTGCTGGTCAGTGCCAGGTGAGGGTCAGTGCCGGGTGAGGGTCAGTGCCAGGTGCTGGTCAGTGCCAGGTGCTGGTCAGTGCCAGGTGAGGGTCAGTGCCGGGTGCTGGTCAGTGTTGGGTGCTGGTCAGTGTTGGGTGCTGGTCAGTGCCAGGTGAGGGTCAGTGCCAGGTGAGGGTCAGTGCTGGGCACTGGTCAGTGCTGGGTGAGGGTCAGTGCCGGGTGAGGGTCAGTGTTGGGTGAGGGTCAGTGCCAGGTGAGGGTCAGTGTTGGGTGCTGGTCAGTGCCGGGTGAGGGTCAGTGCCGGGTGAGGGTCAGTGCCGGGTGCTGGTCAGTGCCAGGTGAGGGTCAGTGCCAGGTGAGGGTCAGTGCCAGGTGAGGGTCAGTGCCAGGCACTGGTCATTCTTAGCGCGGGTCAGTCCAGCTGCACCCCTTGCACAGGTGAGGGTCAGTCCTGGGGGGTGTCAGTGACTCCCAGGGGCTGTTGGTCACTCCCAGGTGACATTGGGCATTCCCGGGGGGTCTGGGGTCACTCCTGGGGGTCTCACCCCCCTGCTCTGCCCCCCAAGTGCGGACGAGGTGCTGCTGCGGCCCAGCGGGGCCCAGCTGACCGTGGAGTACCTGGAGGAGAACAGCTTCAGCGTGCCCATCCTGGTGGCACGGCACGAGGGGCTGGGCATGACCCTGCCCCCCTCGTCCTTCACCCCCCGTGACGTCCTGCACCACGTCGGTCAGTCTGGGGGGGGCTTTTGGGGGGGTTGGGGGCACCGAGGGGTCCCCAGGACCATACAACAGGGGCAGGGTTGGCCCTGTAATTTCACCCCTTGTGCTCTGTTGGGGGGATTCTGGGGGGCCAGGTGAGGGTCTGGAGGGTCCCCATTCATGATTTGGGGTGCACGAGGATGTCTGGGGGTGTCTGGGGGTCCCCAGGACCCCGCAGTATGGGCAGGGTCCTCCCTATAACTTCACCCCCTTGTTGGCTTCTTAAACTGTTTTGGGGCGCCCTGGGGGGACGGGTGAACACCCAGAGGTTCCCTGTTCAGGGTTTGGGGTGCTCAACAAGGTTTGGGGGGGGGGATTTTTGGGGTTCCCCAGCTGGTTTTGGCTCAGAGAGGTTTTGAGATGCACAGGGAGGTTTGGGGAGGGAGTTGGGGTCCCCCTGGCCGTTTTTGGGGTGCTCGGGCAGTTTTGTGGCACGCAGAGAGGTTTTTGGGGGGTTTTTGGGGTCCCCCCAGCCGTTTTTGGGGTG
The DNA here is from genome assembly GCF_015832195.1 of Motacilla alba alba. Lineage (NCBI taxonomy): Eukaryota > Metazoa > Chordata > Aves > Passeriformes > Motacillidae > Motacilla > Motacilla alba. The sequence continues at coordinate 1,729,082 of NW_024037447.1, forward strand.
CTCAGGCAGTTTTGGGGCGCGCAGGAGCTGACAAGGTGGTGGCCGTGCTGGACGTGGGCCGCCAGGCCGAGCTGCGCATGCGCCTCGGGGACTTCGTGGCCTACCTGGGGGGGCCCCGGCGCGAGCGCGTCCTCAGCGTCACCGGCCTGGAGTTCTCGGACACGCGGTGGGTCCCAGCGCCTCCCCCTCCTGTCTCCTCCAACCCCAGGGACCCCCCAAAATCCTGGGTCCTCCCCCTTTCCTTCTCTTCCAACCACGGGAACCCCCAAAATCCCGGATCCTGCGCGCCCAAGTGCCTCCAAAATCCCGGATCCTCCCCCTTCCCTCCTCCCCCAACCGCGGGAACCCCCAAAATCCCGGATCCTCCCCCTTCCCTCCTCCCCTAATCACGGGAACCCCCAAAATCCCGGGTCCTCGCCCTTCTCTCCTCCCCCAACCACGGGAACCCCCAAAATCCCAGATCCTCCCCCTTCCCTCCTCCCCCAACCACGGGAACCCCCAAAATCCCGGGTCCCCCAACCACGGGAAACCCCCAAAATCCCAGATCCTCCCCCTTCCCTCCTCCCCCAACCACAGGAATCCCCAAAATCCCAGATCCTGCCCCTTCCAGGCATCCCCCACTGCATCCCCTCCCCCCTGGGGTACCCTGCTGCCCCATGGGGGGGTTCCCCAGGCCTTGACCCCCGTTTTTGGGGTGCCCCAGGCTGTCCAACCTGGTGCAGACCCCGCGGATCGTGCGGAAGCTCTCGTGGGTGGAGAACCTGTGGCCGGGGGAGTCGGCGCGGGAGCGGCCGAGCGTGCAGAAATTCTGCCTGATGGGGGCCAAGGACAGCTACAGCGACTTCCACATCGACTGCGGCGGCACCTCGGCCTGGTACCACGTGCTCAGGGTACGAGGAGGGTTTGTAGGGGGTTTGAGGGCAGTTGTAGGGGATTTGAGAGCAGTTATAGGATAATGTGGGTTGGGAGTTTGTGATTACAGCGACTGCAGGGGCACCTAAGTCTGGTACCTCGTGCTCAGGGTACAAGGGGGGGCTCTGCAGGACTCTAGGGGGGGGGGTTTAGGGGCTTTTTAGAGGGAATTTGGGGGATTTTTGGGGCAGTTGGTGCTGGGGGTGTTGGGCTACACTGACTTCCACGTTGATTGTTGGGGCACCTTGGCCTGTTACCTCGTGCTCAGGGCGCGAGGGGTTCTGCTCCAGGGGTCTTGGGGGTTTAGGGGCTTGTAGAGAGGGTTTGGGGGGGTTTTAGAGGGCATTTGGGGGATTTTTGGGGGAATAGAAGTCGGTGGTCTTACCTGTCCCCGTCACCTGTGCCCCAGGGCGAGCAGATCTTCTACCTGGCGCGTCCCTCGGCTGCCAACCTGGCGCTGTTCGAGGCCTGGAGCAGCTCCCGGAACCAGCCCGAGCTCTTCTTCGGGGACCAGGTGGATCGGTGCTTCCGGTGCCACCTGCGCCAGGGCCAGACCCTCTTCATCCCCACAGGTGAGGGGGGGGGTCGGGGACAGCTGGGCACAACCTCGGTGTCACCTGTGCCAGAGCCCAAACACACCCCCACTGTCACCTGTGCAAGGGACAGACCCCCAAACACATCCCCAGTGTCACCTGTGCCAGGGCCAAACCCCCAAACACACCCCCAGTGTCACCTGTGCAAGGGACAGATGTCCCCAGTGTCACTTGTGTCACCTGTGTAATGGACAGAGACCCTTAGTGTCACCTGTGCCAGACCCCAAACACATCCCCAGTGTCACCTGTGCCAGGGTCAAACCCCCAAACACATCCCTAGTGTCACCTGTGCAAGGGACAGACGTCCCCAGTGTCACTTGTGTCACCTGTGTAAGGGTCAGAGACCCTCAGTGTCACCTGTGCCAGACCCCAAACACACCCACACTGTCACCTGTGCAAGGGACAGACCTTAAACACACCCCCAGTGCCACCTGTGCAAGGGATGGACATCTCCAGTGTCACCTGTGCCACCTGTGCCAGACCCCAAGCACACCCCCACTGTCACCTGTGCAAGGGACAGACCTTAAACACACCCCCAGTGCCACCTGTGTCACCAGGTGAGGGTTTGGTGGCCTCAGAGACTCCCAGGGTCTCCTGGTGGGGTCAGACAAGGGCTCCCGGTGCCTGTCCCAGTTCCCCCAGTGCCCCGTCCCAGTGCTCCCAGTTCCTCCAGTGCCTGTCCCAGTTCCCCCAGTGCCCCGTCCCAGTGCTCCCAGTTGCCCGTGTGTGTCCCCAGGCTGGATCCACGCCGTGCTGACCCCCGTGGACTCGCTGGCCTTTGGGGGGCACTTCCTGCACAGCCTCAACATCGGCATGCAGCTCCGGTGGGCTGGGGCGGGGGGTTTGGGGGGGCTTTCGGCAGGGTTTGGGGGTGTTTTTGGGGGGGCTGGGTGAGGCTTTGGGAGTTTTGGAAGGGTTTTTGGGGTTCCGGGGGTGTTTTTGGGTTTTGGGGGGGTTTTGGGGGTGACTTTGGGGAGGGTTTGGGGGGCGAGCTTTGGGGGAAATTCAGGGGGATGAGGGAGGGATTAGAGGGTTTGGGGAGGGGGTTTGGAGGGGCTGGGTGCGTGTTTTGGGGTGCAGGGAGAATTTTGGGGGGGCCTTCAGCCTAGCAGGTGCGGTGGGGTGCCCGTGGGCCCCCCAAAGCTCTCCCTGACCCCCCCAAAACCCCCCCCCCCAGGGCGTACGAGCTGCAGCGCCGCCTCAACACCCCCGACCTGGCCAAGTTCCCCAATTTTGAGACCGTCTGCTGGTACGTGGGGAGGCACCTGCTGGACACCTTCCGAGGTGGGTGCCCCTCCTGGGGGGCTGGGAACACACCTGGGGGGGGTTAAAACCTGTCTGGGGGGGTTGGGAACCCACCTGGGGGGGCTCTAAACCCACCTGGGGGGGATCTAAACCCGTCTGGGGGGGCTAAAACTTGTCTGAGGGGGCTGGGAACCCACCTGGGGGGGGTTTGAACCCATCTGTGGGGGATCTAAACCCACCTGGGGGGGTTAAAACCTGTCAGGGGGGGGGGGCTGGGAACCCACCTGGGGGGATTTGAACTCATTTGTGGGGCTTTAAAACCCACCTGTGGGGGATCTAAACCCATCTGGGGGGCTTCAAACCCAACTGAGGGGGCTCTAAACCCAGCTGGGGGGGCTGGGGAGCCACTGAGGGGGGGTTTAAACTCATCTGGGGGGGCTCTAAACCCCTTCTGGGAACTTTAAACCCAACTGAGGGGGCTTGGGGGGGCTGCAAACCCACCTGGGGGGGGATTGAAACTTGTCTGGGGGAGTTTAAATCTGCTGGGGGGGCTCTAAACCCATCTGGGGGAGTTGGGGATCCCCCTTAAGAAGGCTCTGGGGGGTCCCATCCCAAATTTTTGGGGCGTCCCTGAGTTTCCCACGCTGGTTTGGTGGTTCCTGTTCCCAATTTTGGGGTGTCCCTGTGGTTCCCACGCTGGTTTGGTGGTTCCTATCCCAAATTTTGGGGTGTCCCTGTGGTTCCCACGCTGGTTTGGTGGTTCCTGTCCCCAATTTTGGGGTGTCCCTGTGGTTCCCACGCTGGTTTGGTGCTTCCCATCCCAGCGTGGGGTTTTTGGGGTGCAGGGCTGCGGGAGAACCGCCGGCACCCCGCGGCCTATTTGGTGCTGGGAGCCCGAGCCCTGACCGGGGCCTTCCGAGCCTGGACCCGCCGAGAGGTTTGGGGGGGTCCTGAGGGGTTTTCGGGGGGGGTCCTGAGGGGTTTGGGGCTGTCTAGAGGGATTCTGAGGGGCTCCAGGGGGATTTGGGGGTGTCCATGGGGGTTTTGAGAGGGTGCATGGGGATTTTGGGGGGTTCCAGATGGATTTTGGGAGGGTCCCGAGGGGTTTTGGGGGGATCCAGAGGGATTTTGGGAGGGTCCCGAGGGGTTTTGGGGGCATCCAAAGGGATTTTGGGAGGGTCCCAAGGGGTTTTGGGGGTTCCAAGGGGTTTTGGGGGGATCCAAAGGGATTTTGGGGGGTTCCAAGGCGTTTTGGGAGGGTCCTGAGGGGTCTTGGGAGGGTCCTGAGGGATTTTGGGGGGATCCAAAGGGATTTTGGGGGGTTCTAAGGGGTTTTGGGGGGATCCAAAGGGATTTTGGGGGATTCCAAGGGGTTTTGGGATGGTCCTGAGCGGTTTTGGGGGGCCTAAAAGCAACTTTGGGGTGGTTCCAAGGGATTTTGGGGGGCTCTGGAGGGGTCCCGGGGCTGGGAGATTTTGGGGGGGCGGGGGGAGGTTTTGGGGTTCCTCAGGTTTGGGGGGTCCCATCCATTTGAACCTTTCCCCCCCCCCATTTTAACCCTTTCCCCCCCAGGTCCTGGCCGAGCACGAGCAGGAGATCCCCGAGACCGTCCGGCCGGGGCAGCTGATCAAGGAACTGGGCAGGGAGATCCGGCTGGCAGAGGTGAACTGGGAGCACTGGGAGGGACTGGGGGGGACTGGGAACGACTGGGGGGGCACTGGGATGGAATGGGGGGGACTGGGAATGACTGGGGGGGCACTGGGATGGAATGGGGGGGACTGGGAACGTCTGGGGGGCACTGGGAGTGACTGTGGGGGGGTGGTGGGGACTGGGGGGCCACTGGGAGGGATTTGGAGTGCACTGGGGAGGGACTGGGAGCAACTGGGGAGGGACTGGGAGCAACTGGGGGGGACTGGGAATGACTGGGGGGGCACTGGGATGGAGTAGGGGGGCACTGGGAATGACTGTGGGGGGGTGGTGGGGACTGGGGAGGACTGGGAGGGATTTGGAGTGCACTGGGGAGGAACTGGGAGCAACTGGGAAGGGACTGGGAGCAACTGGGGGAACTGGGGTGCCACTGGGAGGGGCTCAGAGGAGGTTTTGGGGTTACTGGGAGCTCTGTGTCCCCTCCCCACAGGAGCTGTTCCAGCAGAGCACGGGGATGTCGGGGACCCCCTTCGGGCCCCCCTGGGGGGTCCCAGCCACCAAAAAGGGGGGGCCCCGCAAGCCCCCCCCCAACTCCCGCCCCCTCGACGATGGGGGGACCCCGAACCCCCCCCCAGCCCCCCCCGAGGAGGACGAGGAGGTGAGGGGGCACTGGGAGGGACTGGGGAGGGACTGGGAGGGATTGGGGGAGGGGTGGATTTGAGGTCCCCCTCCCCCAAAACCTCTGGGTGCCCCCCCCAGGTTGACCCCCCCAGCTCCAGCCCGGACGAGACGGACCCCGACTCCGAGGGGGACCCCCAGATCCTGCTGGCCAACGGGGGGTCTCGGTGAGGGATGGGGGCACTGGGGGGGGTGGTCTAGGGAGGGTCCCTGAGAGCATTTGGGGAGGTCCCAGGGGGCTGGGACAGACTTTGGGGGGGACCCAAAGGATTTTGGGGGAGCCTGGGGGAGTTCTTGGGTGGTTTTGGGGGGAACTGAGGGGTCAGGGAGGGGTTCCAGAGGGGTTTGAGGGGGTGCAGGATGGATTTTGGGGGGATCAGGGATGAGTTTTGGGGTTCAGGGAGTCCAGGATGGATTTAAGGGGGGGTCAGGGATGGATTTTGGGGGAGTCTGGGATGGGTTTTGGGGTTTGGGGGGGTCCCCCTGACGCCCCTGCCCCTCAGGCCCCGCCGCAGCCGCGCTGGGGGGCTCTGGGGGTCCCGGCCCCCCCCATCCCCCCCCTGCTCCCCCCCCAGCTCCCCCCTGGACCTGGACTCGGAGGAGGAGCTGCAGATCGACGAGACCCCCCCGCGGCGGGGCCCGCGCCGCCTGCCCCGTGGGTACCCCCAAAACACCCCCCAAAACACCCCCAAACATCCCCAAAAACACCCCCCCAAACATCCCCAAAAACACCCCCCAAAAGGCCCCCAAACACCCCCCAAAACACCCCCTGAAACACCCCCCAACATCCCCAAAAACATCCCCAAAAATATCCCCAAAAACATCCCCAAAACATCCCTAAACTTGACCCCAAAAACGCCACATTGCCTGCCCTGTGTGTACCCCAAAACATCCCCAAAAATGTCCCCAAAACCACCCCAAACCTGACACTAAAACACCCCCCAAAACACCCCAAAACTGAGCCCCAAACTTGACCCGGAACATCCCCGTAACGACCCCAACATCCCCCAAAATCTCATTTTTGGGGTGTGACTCCAACCCCTGTCTTTGGGGTGATCCCCCAGTCCCCATTTCGGGGTGATCCCAGTCCCCATTTTCAGAGTCTGATCCCAATGCCTGTTTTGGGGTGACCCCAATCTCCATTATCAGGCTGTGACCCCAATCCCATTTTCGAGGTGACCCCAATCCCATTTTCGAGGTGTCCCCAATCCCATTTTCGGGCTGACCCCAATCCCGTTTTTGGGGTGACCCCAGTCCTGGTTTTGGGGTGACCCCAATCCTGTTTTGGGGTGACCCCAATCCCGTTTTTGGGGTGTCCCCAATCCCATTTTTGGGGTGTCCCCAATCCCGTTTTTGGGGTGACCCCAATCCCGTTTTTGGGGTGTCCCCAGGGCTCCCCCGGAAGCTGCCCCGGGCCAAGCCCTGCTCTGACCCCAACCGGGTGCGGGAGCCGGGGGAGGTCGACTTCGACATCGAGGTGGGTCTGGGGGTGACCCTGGGCGATTTTGGGGGGCTCTGGGGGGGGTTAAGGGATTTGGGGGTGTCCTGGAGGGGGTTTCTGGAGGGATTCATGGAGGTTTTGGGGGGACACCCCAAAAGTGGGGATTTGGGGGGTATTTCTGACCCCCTGTCCCCAGGAGGGTTACACCACAGATTGGGGTGGTTTTTTTGGGATATTTTGGGATATTTTTTGGTATTTTGGGATATTTTTGGGGTATTTTTTGGATACTTTGGGATATTTTTGGGGTGTTTCTGACCTTCTGCCCTCCAGAAGAATTACACCTCAGACTGAGGTGGTTTTGGGGTATTTTGGGGTGGTTTTGGAGTATTTTTGGGGTGTTTCTGACCCCTGCCCCCCCGGAGGCTTACACCCCAGACTGGGGTGGTTTTTGGGGCATTTTTGGATCGTTTTTTGGGTGGTTTTGGGGTGTTTCCGACCCTTGCCCCACAGGAGGATTACACCGTGGACTTGGGGTGGTTTTTGGGGTTACTTTGGGGTGTTTTTGGGGTGTTTCTGACCCCCCGATCCCCAGGAGGATTACACCACGGACGAGGAGGATGAGGGGGGCGCGGGGGGCAGCGCCGGGATCCTGGACCTGCTCAAGGCCAGCCGGCAAGTGGGGGGCTCCGAGTACCCCCAGCTCAGGTTTGGGGGGGTCTGAGGGGGGGCTGGGCTGCCTTTGAGGGGTCTGGGAGGGATCCCTGTAGGATTTTGGGGGGTAGTTGTGGCTTTTGGGGGTCCCTGGAGGGATTATTTGGGATCATAAGGTTGGGTTTTGGGGGTCCCTGGGGTAGTGGGGGGGGGGGCTTTGAGCAGGAGCTGGGCTGGATTTGGGGGTCCCCAGGGCTGGGGGAGGGATTTGAGGGGGGGGTTTTGGGGAGTCCCCAGGTATTTTGGGAAGGCTGGGGTTGGGTTTTGGGGTTCCAGAGGGCTTTAAGAGGGGGCTGGGCTGATTTTGGAGGTCCCCAGCTATCTGGGGGGTCTTGGGGGGGGGTCACCAGGTGCTTTTGGGGGGGCTGGGGTGTAGTTTGCAGGGGTCCCAGGGGGTTATTTGGGGTCAGACAATGGGGTTTGGGGTTATTTGGGGTCCTGGGTTGGGTTTTGGGGTTATTTGGGGTCACGGGTTTGGTTTTAGGGTTTATTTGGAGTCCTTGGGGAGTTTTGGGGGTCATTTCCGTGGCTGGGCTCACTTTGCCCCTCTCCATCTCCTTTTTGGGGCTGTCTCTCCTCAATGTGAGGATCCCAAATGTTCTGTGACCCCCCCCCCAAACCCCAATTTTCCCCCCTTTTTTCCCCCCACAGCGAGGCCCCCGCCTCCCCCAGCACGCGTGAGGCCATCCAGGGCATGCTCTGCATGGCCAACCTGCCCGCGGGGACCCCCCTGGGACCCCCAAACTGGTGGGGAGGGGGTGGGGGCACCGAAAGGGGGGGTCCTGGGGGGTCTGGAGGAGCCCGCAGAGCCCCTCCTGCCCCCCGGAGCACCGACAGCGAGGCCGAGGGGAGCCTGGACGAGCAGGACAGCCTGGGGGCCTGCTTCAAGGATGCTGAGTACAGTGAGTGTGACCCCAAAAACATCCCAAAAACACCCCAAAAATACCCCAAAACCCCCCTGCTTCAAGGATGCTGAGTACAGTGAGTGTGACCCCCAAAAACCTCCCAAAAATACCCCAAAAATACCCAAAAAAATACCTCAAAACCACACTGCTTCAAGAATGCTGAGTACAGTGAGTGTGACCCCAAAAACATCCCAAAAACACCCCAAAACCCCCCTGCTTCAAGGATGCTGAGTACAGTGAGTGTGACCCCAAAAACATCCTAAGAACACCCCAAAAATACCCCAAAACCCCCCTGCTTCAAGGATGCTGAGTACAGTGAGTGTGACCCCAAAAAC
>NW_024037447.1:1738548-1774202 GCF_015832195.1 Motacilla alba alba
AGCCCCTGGTCGTCCCCCCGCGGGGTTAATTGGGGTGGGGGGATGGTGCGGTTTATAAGGGGGGGCTCCCGGCGACCCCCCCGGGCACGGCGGGGTTTTGCACATTCATTGTTCAGCCGGTGCCGCGACGTCATCGGGCCGCGGCCGCCGCGGCGCCTGTCGGGACAGCGAGGCTCTGTCGGGACAGCCCCGGGCTCTGTCGGGACACGGGACGCCCCGGGGCGGTGGGGGTTTGGCCCGTGGTGGGTGGGGGGTTACGTCCCGGACCCGTGTCGGGACACGGGGCCCCTATCGGGATAGCCGGGCCCTGTCGGGACACGGGGCCTCTATCGGGATAGCCGGGCTCTGTCGGGACACGGGGCCCCTATCGGGACAGCGGGGCTCTGTCGGGACACGGGACACCCCGCGGCAGCGGGGCTTTGGCCCGTGGCAGGTGGGGTCCCGTCCTGGGGCCCTGTCGGGATAGGGAAGCTCTGTCGGGACACGGGGCCTCTGTCGGGACAGGCGGAGGGCGGGGTTTGACCCGCTGGGGGGGCAGCCCGGGTGTGACCCCCCCCCCCTCCCCTCCCCTCCCCCCGTGTGGCCGCAGGCGGAGCACGAGGACCGGAACCCCCAAAATGAAAGTGGATCGGACGAAACTGAAGAAAACCCCCACGGAGGCGGTGAGGGCTTGGGGACGCTCGGGGAGGGCTTGGGGACGCTCGAGGTGGGGTTGGGGACATTCATTGTGGTGTTGGGGACACTCAGGATGGGGTTGGGGACATTCGGGATGGGGTTGGGGGCACTCAGGAATGGGGTTGGGGACGTCAGGAGGGTGTTGGGGATGCTCAGGGAGCACTGAGGGGACAGCACGGGAGGAGTTAGAGATGTTTGGAGGGTGGGGACATTGGGAAGGGAACGGGGCAGGGTTTGGGGACATCGGGGTATGTTGGGGACACCAGGAGGGGACAGTGCTGAGCTGCCTGTGCCCCCCAGCCCGCCGACTGCCGGGCCCTCATCGAGAAGCTGAAGGGCTGCAGCGACGAGCAGCTGGTGACAGAGCTGCAGCAGATCAAGACATGGAACATTGGGAAGGTGGGAGGGGACCCCAAAACCTGTGGGGGGGACCCCAAAACCTGGGGGGGCTCCCGAGACATGTGGCAATTTCCCAAGGAGTTGTCCAGAGTTTGTCGGGGTGGTGCTGAGCTTGTCCCCAAACTGGTCACTGCCACAGGGGGGTGTCACCCTGGAGTACCCCCAAATTGCACCTCCAGAATGGGGGGAGGCACCCCAGGGTGGTCCTGAAATGAGGGGGGGGTCCCTGACCACTCAGCCTTCGGATGGGGCAGGTCTGGGGTTCTTTGGAGGTTTAGAAATGTGGGGGGATTTTACAATTCTTGTAGCTCACCCCAGTATTGGGGACCCCTCACTTTTTATTTACCTTTCCCTGAATTGGGGAGGGGGCTCACCAGTGTCTTTACACCCCCCCGGGAGTGGCTTTATCTCCCATAGCCTCAGGGGAGGGGCTGGGACCCCATGTGGAGCCCCAAAACTGGGGAGGGGTCCTGCAGTGTCACAGAGTCCCCCTGGAATGGCAGGGGGCACCCCAAAGTTCCCCAGCACAACGAGGGGGGGCCGGTCCCCGTTTCCCCTCACCCTGGAGCCGTTTGGGTGGGAATTTTTCCTTATTCTTAAAACTCCAAGAAAGAACTGCAATGTCCCTGAAACAGTGGGGGCAACACCCTGTAGACCCCAAAACATGTGGGGGTACCTCGGTTTCCCGCAAACACCCGGGGAGGACCCAAATTCTTTCCCAGCTCCTAAAACTCCATTTTCTTGCCCTGTATTGGGGAGGGGGCTCAGCTGCTGGCTGGGCTGGGATATTGGGGTTCCTCCTTGGAGTTCTTAGGGTGCCCCCTGGGATATGGGGGTTCAGGGGGGCTGGGCTGAGTTGGGGGTCCAGGCTGGACTCAGGGGGTCTGGGTTGGGGTCAAGGCTGTGCCCCCAGCCCCACATCTCCCCCCAACCCCCCCAAAGTGAGCTGTACTACTGGGTGAATGTGGGGGGTCCCAGGCTGTGCCCCCAGCCCCACATCTCCCCTCTAACCCCCCCCCAGTTTTAGCTGTACCCCTGGGAGGATGTGGGGGGGTTCATGGGGTCCCAGGCTGTGCCCCCAGCCCCACATCTCCCCCCTAACCCCCCCCAGTGCGAGCTGTACCCCTGGGTGGATGTGGGGGGTTGGGTTGGGGTCCCAGGCTGTGCCCCCAGCCCCACATCTGCCCCCCCAGTGCGAGCTGTACCACTGGGTGGACCTGCTGGACCGCTTCGACGCGCTGCTGGCCGAGGCGGGCCGGCCGGTGGAGGCCATGAGCTGGATGCTGGCCTGCGACCGGCCCGAGCGCCAGCCCCTCAAGGCCCTGCTGCTGGCCCTGCTCAACTTCACGGCCCTGCTCATCGAGTACAGCTTCTCCCGCCACCTCTACAGCTCCATCGAGGTGAGCACGCCCCCAGACCCGCCCTGCGCGCGTCCCCCGGGGCGTGTGACGGCGCTGTCTGACGCGCCCGTCCTGTCCCCGCAGCACCTGACCACGCTGCTGGCCTCCTCGGACATGCACGTGGTGCTGGCCGTGCTCAACCTGCTCTACGTGTTCAGCAAACGCTCCAACTACATCACCCGCCTGGGCTCCGAGCGCCGCGGGCCCCTGCTGGCCCGCCTGCAGCACCTGGCCGAGGTGGGGGGGGTTTGGGGGGGTTTTGGGGGGTTTGGGGGCTCAGGACGGCGGGGCTGAGCTGGGCTGGTCTCCCTGCAGAGCTGGGGTGGAAAGGAGAATGGATTTGGGCTGGCTGAGTGCTGCCGGGACCTGCACATGATGGTGAGTGGTACTTGCAGGTCCCCTGGGCTCACCTGTGTCACCGTGTCCTGTCCCAGAACTCACCTGTGTCACTTTGTCGTGTCCCAGAACTCACCTGTGTCACCTTGTTCTGTCTTGGGGATCCCCAGAGCTCACCTGTGTCACCTTGTCCTGGGCTGGGGGTTCCCAGAACTTATCTGTGTCACCTTGTTATGTCCTAAGGGTCCCCAGAATTTACCTGTGTCACCTTATTATGTCTTGGGGGTCTCCAAAACTCACCTGTGTCACCTTGTCCTGTTCTGGGGGTCCTCAGAACTCACCTGTGCCTCAGAGGTCCCTCTGTCACATTCTATGTTGTCACATCTTGGTGTGACCTGTTCCCAACATCACCTCGTGTGCCTTTGTCACATCCTGAGGCCCTGTGATGCCATCCCCGGGTCCCCAGCGCTGTCTGGTGTCCCCTCAGGGTGTCCCCAGTGCTGTCCTGTCCCTCCATGCCACCTTCTGCAGTCCCCAACGCCCTCCTGTGTCCCCAACACCACTTTGTCACCCCTGTTGCATCCCGGGGTCCCCCCACCCCTTTCCCTGTGTCCCAGTGTCCCCCAGCCTGGCCCTGTCACCCCAGGGGAGGGGACCCTGCTGTCCTCCCCCTCACCCCCACGTGTCCCCCCCAGAAATACCCCCCCAGTGCCACCACCCTGCACTTCGAGTTCTACGCTGAGCCGGGCGTCGAGGTCAAGGTGGACAAGAGGGTGAGTGACAATGGGGACATTTGGGGACATGAGGAGGCCCCCAAAACACTGGGGCCACCCCTTGACCTGCTGTGACCCCTCCAGGCCACCAGCACCACCCTGCACTACATCCACATCGAGCAGCTGGACAAGGTGAGTGTGGGGGCACCTTGATTTGGGGGGGCCCTGCTCGGGTCAGGGTCCCCCCGCACCCCGCTCTGCCCTTTTGTCCTCGTGCCCTCAGTTTTATTCCCGACACCCCCGTTTTGTTCTCTGCTCCCCGATTTTTTCCCTACCCCCCATTTTTTTTTCTGTCCCTCAGTTTTGTTCCCTGCACCCCAGTTTTGTTCCTCTGTACCCAATCCTGTCTGTCTATACCCCAATTTTGTCCCCTGCTCCCCAGTTTTGTCTGTCTACACCCCAGTTTTGTCCCCTGCCCCCCCAGTTTTGTCCCCTGCCCCCCCAATTTTGTCCCCTGCCCCCCCAATTTTGTCCCCTGTCCCCCCCCAGTTTTGCTTCTGCCCCTCCCGATTTCTCGTTCCTCTCCCCCAGATCTCAGAGAGCCCTTCGGAGATCATGGAGTCCCTGACCAAGATGTACAGCATCCCCAAGGACAAGCAGGTGTATGGGGTGACACCGAGGGGACCCCCACAGATTGGGGGGTGACCCCCAGACCCTCCCTGACCCCCCCAAATCCTTTGTCCCCCCCCTCAGATGCTGCTGTTCACCCACATCCGCCTGGCCCACGGCTTCTCCAACCACAAGAAGCGGCTGCAGGCGGTGCAGGCGCGGCTCCACGCCATCTCCATCCTGGGTGGGCCTTCGTTAGGGCTTGTTTTAATTGGGGGGTGGGTTTGGGGGGTCGGGGGGTGCTTTGGGGGGGGTCCTGGGGCAGTTTGGGTGACACCCCCCCCCCCCGCAGTGTACTCCAACGCGCTGCAGGAGTCGGCCAACAGCATCCTGTACAACGGGCTGATCGAGGAGCTGGTGGATGTGCTGCAGATCACCGACAAGCAGCTGATGGTGAGAGCCAGGGACCCCCGGGGCCGAGCCCTGTCCCCTCACCTGTCCCTTTGTGTGTCCCCTCACCTGTCCCTTTGTGTGTCCCCTCACCTGTCCCTTCGTGTGTCCCTTCACCTGTCCCTTGTGTCCCCTCACCGATGTTGTGCTGCACACGCTGCTCACTGAGGGGGTGTGAGTATGGCTCACCTGTCTCGCAGCTGTCACCTCACTTGTTCTGCATGTGTTACCTTACTTGTCCCACATCTGTTCCCTAACCTGTCCTGTACCTGTCCTCTACTTGTCCTGCTATTGTCGTTTTGTGTGTCTTGTATTTGTCCCTTCATTTGTGTCTTCACACATCACGTTGTCTGTCGTCTTGAGTATTGTCTCGCTGACGTCGTGCTGCTTATCGAGGACATGAGTGGCCCTCGCCTGTCCCTCACACGTCCCTCCCCTGTCCCTGGCAGGACATCAAGGCGGCCTCCCTGCGGACGCTGACGTCCATCGTGCACCTGGAGCGCACGCCGAAGCTCAGCAGCATCATCGACTGCACCGGCACCGCCTCCTACCACGGCTTCCTGCCCGTGCTGGTGCGCAACTGCATCCAGGCCATGATCGGTGCGTGCCGGGGGCTGGGGGGGTCACCTGGGGAGCGTGACTCGCCCTAACCCCGCACCTGTGCACCCCCAGACCCTTCCATGGAGCCCTACCCCCACCAGTTTGCCACGGCGCTCTTCTCCTTCCTGTACCACCTGGCCAGCTACGACGCGGGCGGCGAGGCGCTGGTGTCGTGCGGCATGATGGAGGCGCTGCTCAAGGTGAGCTGCTCTCGCCTGTGGGTGGCTCTCGGGTGCCTCAGGGACTGCCTCACCTGCTGTCTGTCCCCTCACCAGGTGATCAAGTTCCTGGGGGACGAGCAGGACCAGATCACGTTTGTCACGCGGGCGGTGCGGGTGGTGGATCTGATCACCAACCTGGACATGGCCGCCTTCCAGTCACACAGCGGGCTGTCCATCTTCATCTACCGCCTTGAGGTGCTGCCCCTCTACCCCTGCCCCGCTTTTGGGGTGCCCTGGGGGTGTTTTGGGGTCCCCTGGGGTGGTTTGGGATGCTGAGGCTCTGTCCCCTCCCAGCACGAGGTGGACCTGTGCCGCCGCGAGTGTCCCTTCGTCATCAAGCCCAAAGTGCAGCGCCCACCCGCTGCCACCCTGCCCGAGGGCGAGGACATGGAGACGGACATGGAGGGTGAGCAGAGGCGGCGTCCCCCCCGTGGTGTTCACCTGTTCCCCCCTGTGCTGTCACCTGTTCCCCCTGCAACGTCACCGTCCCCCTGCAGTGACCGACATGGCCATGGAGAGCAGCCCCGGCCCCTCGGCCGAAGCCCGGCCGGAGCCGGTGCCACCAGCCCCGCCTGCCGTGCCCAGCACCAGCGCTGCCACCCCCTCCCCGCGCGGCGGTAGGTGCCCCCCGGGGCTGGGGACACGGGGACAGTGGGGACATCCCTAGACCCCAATTTGTTCCCTACTCGCCCCAATTTTGTCCCTACGTGGACACCCCAACTCTTCCTCTGTGGACACCGAAATTTCATAATTCCTTTGTCGTATAGACACCTGAGTTTCTTCTATATGGACATCCCAATTCTGTTTCTATATGGCTACCCCAGTTCCCCCTTTTGAAGACCCCAAATCTTCTTTCTTCTCTACCTTTCTGCCTGGGGACACCCCAATTTCCTCATGTGCCCCCCAATCCTCTCCCCGTGTCCCCCCCAGGAGTGCAGTGCATCCCCCAGCGCGCCGCTTTGCTCAAATCCATGCTGAACTTCCTCAAAAAAGCCATCCAAGATCCCGCCTTCTCCGACGGCATCCGGCACGGTGGGTGGTCCCCGACGTCCCCAAACCCGTCCGGGTGGGTGGCAGGGCGGCGGCACTGACCGCACGTGTGTCCCCGCAGTGATGGATGGCTCGCTGCCCACCTCGCTGAAGCACATCATCAGCAACGCCGAGTACTACGGCCCCTCGCTGTTCCTGCTGGGTGAGCCACGCCCCGGCCCCACCTGGGCAGCGCGGGGCGGGCACGGAGCGGGGACCCCGCCAGGTGCTCTACCTGCCCTCAGTGCCCCCCTCTCTCCTCCGCCGCAGCGACCGAGGTGGTGACGGTCTTCGTGTTCCAGGAGCCCTCGCTGCTGTCCTCGCTGCAGGACAACGGCCTCACCGACGTCATGCTGCATGCTCTGCTCATCAAGGACGTGAGTGGGGCTTACCTGCCACCTGTCCCACACCTGACATTTGTCCCCTTGCGTGTCCCTTCACTTGTTTTTGTGTCTGTTCCATTTCCTGCCCTGCACCTGTCTCATGTCCCTGTACCTGTTCCGTTTCCTGCTCTGCACCTGTCTCATGTCCCTGTACCTGTTCTGTTTCCTGCCCTGCACCTGTTCCACCACCTATTGCCACATCTGCCCTTCGCTTGTCCCCCCATCTGCTTTGCACCTGTTCCATTTCCTCTCCTACATCTGCTCCAGGTCTTCTTCTCACCTGTGCATCGCCTGTCCCCACACCTGTGCTAGTGCCACACATGCCCCAGCTCCTCCCTAGACCTGCCCGTGCTGGGGGGCACACTGGCACTGTCTGTGCCAGCTTTGCCTCTCACCTGCCCAATGTCCGTGCCAGCCGTGCCCCTCACCTGCCCAGTGCCTGCCCCACCACCTGCCCCAGCCCTGCCCTGTGCCTGCCCCACACCAGGTGTGCCCCCATCCCCTGCCCCACACCAGGTGTGCCCCCAGCCCCTCACCCTGCCCTGCGCGTGCCCCACACCTGCCCCAGGTGTGCCATAACCCCTCACCTGCCCTCACCTGCGCAGGTGCCGGCGACGCGGGAGGTGCTGGGCTCGCTGCCCAACGTGTTCAGCGCGCTGTGCCTGAACGCGCGGGGGCTGCAGAGCTTCGTGCAGTGCCAGCCCTTCGAGCGCCTCTTCAAGGTGCTGCTGTCCCCCGACTACCTGCCCGCCATGCGCCGCCGCCGCAGCTCCGACCCCCTGGGTGAGCGGGGGATACTGGGGACACTGGGGGGACTGGGGATACTGGGGACACACAAGGTGCTGCTGTCCCCCGACTACCTGCCCGCCATGTTTTAGGAATCATTCCCTGTTTATTTGATTCCCAGAACCGCCTCTGCCCCCAACAAAATCTGTTCTGCCTCCCCATAAACGTTCTCTGTCCCCCCAAACCTGCTCTGCCCCCCCCAAAACGTTCTCTGTCCCCCCACCCAGGTGACACAGCCTCCAACTTGGGCAGCGCCGTGGACGAGCTGATGCGGCACCAGCCCACGCTCAAGACCGATGCCACCACTGCCATCATCAAGGTGACGACCTGAGGACCCTTGTGGGGCTTCAGAGCCCCCCAAAACCTGCCCGGGTCCCCCCCCTAAATGCCAGCCCCTCTGCAGCTGCTGGAGGAGATCTGCAGCCTGGGCCGGGACCCCAAGTACATCTGCCAGAAGCCGTCGATGCAGAAGGCGGACGGGACGGCGGCCGCGCCGCCCCCCGCGCTCGCCCCACGCCGCTGAGGAGGCCTCGAGCGAGGATGAGGAGGAGGAGGAGGTGCAAGCCATGCAGAGCTTCGGGGCTGCCCAGCAGAGCGAGGCAGAGCCCAGCCAGACGTGAGCAGGACGCGGCGGGCTGGGGGGGTCTGGGGTGGTGGCGGGTCACCGTGGTGTCCCCAGAGATCCGTGCTGTCTCCAGGTCGCTTTGGTGTCCCTGGGGATCTGTGTCAGTGCTGGTTTATGGATGGTCTGGGATGAGGAGGATCCTGGGGCAGCTGAGGAAGGGTCTGGGGGATCCTGGGGCAGCTGGGGAAGGGTCTGGGGGATCCTGGGGCAGCTGGGGAAGGGTCTGGGGGATCCTGGGGGAGCTGGGGAAGGGTCTGGGGGATCCTGGGGCAGCTGGGGAAGGGTCTGGGGGATCCTGGGGCAGATCCTGGGAGAGCTGGGAAATTCTGGGGCAGCTGGGGAAGGGTCTGGGGGATCCTGGGGCAGCTGGGGAAGGGGTTCAGCCTGGAGAAAAGGGATCAGGGAGAAGATTTATGCTGGAAATCAAAAAACGCTCCTCAGAAAGGGTTTGGCAGGGAGGCGTTAAAACCAAGCCTGCATGTGACACTTGGTGACAATGTGGTGACAAAGTCTCAGAGGTTTCTCCTAGCCTCATTAGCTCTGATTCTGTTCTGGGGGGGTCACACCCTCCTCACCACCCCTCTGTGCTTGCAGCGTGGTGGGCACGGAGGAACGCATCCCCATCCCGCTCATGGACTACATCCTCAACGTGGTGAGGCCCGGCGCCGTCCCTGAGGGGTTCCCACCGGCCCTGACTCCCCTCCAAGGGGGTTCAGAGCCCCCCTGACCCCCTTTTCTCCCAGATGAAGTTCGTGGAGTCCATCCTGAGCAACAACACCACTGACGATCACTGCCAGGAGTTCGTGGCCCAGCGGGGGCTGCGGCCGCTCGTCACCATCCTGGGGCTGCCCAACCTGCCCGTGGACTTCCCCACCTCTGCGGCCTGCCAGGCCGTGGCTGGGGTCTGCAAATCCATCCTGGTACGGCTGCGGGGCTGCAAATCCACCCTGGGGGGCTGCAAATCCATCCTGGGGGTCTCAGGGGTCTGCAAATCCATCCTGGGGGGCTGCAAATCCATCCTGGGGGTCTCAGGAGTCTGCAAATCCATCCTGTTACAGCCCTGGGGGGGCTGCAAATCCATTCTGGAATGGACCCTGATGATGCTCTCTCTGTCCCCTCTGTCCCCTGTCTCTGTCCTGTGAGCCCAAGGTGCTCCAGGAGGGTTCAGTGGCCCCCAGGAGGGTTCAGTGGCCCCTTTGTCCCCTTTCTGTCTCCCCAGACTCTCTCCCATGAGCCCAAGGTGCTGCAGGAGGGTTCAGTGACCCCCAGGAGGGTTCAGTGGCCCTTTTGTCCCCTCTCTGTGTCCCCAGACTCTCTCCCATGAGCCCAAGGTGCTCCAGCAGGGTTCAGTGGCTCCCAGGAGGGTTCAGTGGCCCCTTTGTCCCCTTTCTGTGTCCCCAGACTCTCTCCCATGAGCCCAAGGTGCTGCAGGAGGGTTCAGTGACCCCCAGGAGGGTTCAGTGACCTCGATGTCCCCTCTCTGTGTCCCCAGACTCTCTCCCACGAGCCCAAGGTGCTCCAGGAGGGTTCAGTGACCCCTCAGTGACCCTGATGTCCCCTCTCTGTGTCCCCAGACTCTCTCCCACGAGCCCAAGGTGCTGCAGGAGGGGCTGGTGCAGCTGGAGGCCGTGCTGTCGGCGCTGGAGCCGCTGCACCGGCCCATCGAGGCCCCGGGAGGCTCGGTGCTGCTGCGGGAGCTGGCCGGGGCTGGGGCAGTGCCCGATGCCACCCTCTCAGCCCAGGCCACCCCCCTGCTGCACGCCCTGACCGCCGCCCACGCCTTCATCATGATGTTTGTGCACACCTGCAGGGTGGGACAGGTAACTGGGGAGGGGCTTGAGAGGGTTGGAGTGGGGTTGGGGGGAGTTGGAAGGGTTTGGAGGGTTTTAAAATGGGTTTGGGGGTCTTGGGGAGGGGTTTGGGGGGGTTGGAATGGGGCTTAGGGGGTTTAAATGGGGTTTGGGGGGGTTTAAATGGGGTTTGGAGAGGTTTAAATGGGGTTTGGGGGGTTTGTGGTTCGGGGGGGTTTGAGTGAGGTTTGGAGAGGTTTAAATGGGGTTGGGGAGGTTTGAGTGGGGATTGAGGGGGTTTAAATGGGGCTTGGGGGGTTTAAATGGGGTTTGGGGGGTTTGAGTGGTTCGGGGGGGTTTGAGTGGGGTTTGGAGAGGTTTAAATGGGGTTGGGGAGGTTTGAGTGGGGATTGAGGGGGTTTGAATGGGGCTTGGGGGATTTTGAATGGGGTTTGGAGGGTTTGAATGGGGTTTGGGTGGCTTTGAGGCATTTTAAAGGGCGTTGCGGGGCTGCAGAAGTGGTTTGGGAGCAGCTTTGGGGGCTTGAAAGAGGTTTGGAGGGATTTGAAAAGGGTTTGGGGAGGGGCTTCGGGGTCTCAGGGGATTTTGGGGTCCCTGCTGTCCCCCCAGAGTGAGATCAGGGCCATCTCAGTGAACCAGTGGGGGTCCCAGCTGGGGCTGAGCGTGCTGGGCAAGCTGAGCCAGCTCTACTGCTCGCTGGTGTGGGAGAGCACCGTGCTGCTGTCCCTCTGCACCCCCAACAGGTACTGGGGACACTGGGAGGGACTGGTGAGGGTTTGGGGGGCACTGGGAGGGCACTAATGAAGGTTTGGGGGGTACTGGTGAGGGTCTGGGGACACTGGGCTGAGCCAGCTGTGCTGCTCCCCATGTCTGTAGCCCCCTAACAGGTTACTGGGGGGCACTGGGAGGCACTGGGGGGGGCTCTGCGGTGCCCAGGAGGTGCCCCCAGCCCCGTGACCCCCCCGTGTCCCCCCAGCCTCCCCCCAGGCTGTGAGTTTGGCCAGGCTGACATGCAGAAACTCGTGCCCAAGGAGGAGAAAACGGCCCCCAGCCCCCCCCAGAGTGGCCGCAGGGCAGGTGGGGCTGAGGGGCATTTGGGGGGGGTTTGGAAGCGTTTGGGGGGGGGATTTATGTGGATTTTGGAGGATTTATGGGGGATTTTAGGGGGTTTGGGGGGCTTTATGGTCGTTTTCGGAGGGTTTGGGGGAGGGTTTATTGGGGGTTGGAGGAGCTTTACGTGCTATTTGGGGGAATTTATGGGAGTTTTGGGGGGATCTCTGTGGGGGAGGTTGATTATGGTGGGGTCTCTGAGAAATGTGGAGTTTGGGGGGGGTCTCTGTGGGAAAGGTCCGTTTTGGGGGGGGTCTCTGTAGGAAATACCAGTTTTTGGGGGTCTTTGTGGGAAGGGTCAGTTTTTGAGGGACGTCTCTGTAGGAAAGGTCAGGTTTTGGGGGTCTGTGTGGTCTCTCACCCCCCCTCCTCCACAGAGGGTGAGGCGGAGGGCCCAGGCCCTGTGGGGGGGGCGGGCAGTGACCCCCCCCCAGCCCAGGGGCTGCTGGAGGGGATGGGGCTGGAGGGGGAGCCCCTGGCCCCCATGGAGACGGACGAGCCCAGCGCCAGCGACCCCAAAGCCAAGGCCAAGATCACCCCGGCCATGGCCGCCCGCATCAAACAGATCAAACCCCTGCTCTCCGGTGAGGGGGGGCCCAAAACAGGGTGGGGGGCTCCAGAAATGGGGCTGGGGGGCCCCAGAAATGGGGTGGAGGGCTCCAGAAATGGCCTAGGAGACCCTAAAACTGTGTTAGGAGGCCTCTTAAACAGTTTGGGGCATTCCAGGGGTCTCACCCGCGTCTCCCCCCAGGTCTCAGCTCGTGTCCCCCATGAGGGTCTCATCCCTTGTCCCCCCCTGTCCCCTGTGTCCCTCTGTCCCTCGTGTTCCCCATCCCCACCCAGGGGTCTCACCCTGTCCCCCGCGTCCCTGTGTCCCCACCCGAGGTCTCAGCGTCCCCATGTCCCCGCAGCCTCGTCGCGGTTGGGCCGGGCGCTGGCCGAGCTCTTCGGGCTGCTGGTCAAGCTGTGCGTGGGCTCCCCGGTGCGGCAGCGCCGCAGCCACCACGCGGCCGCCGCCGCCCCCGCGCCCACCGCGGCCGCCCGCGCCACGGCCTCGGCGCTGACCCGCCTGCTGACCAAGGGGCTGAGCTGGCAGCCGCCCCCCTACACCCCAACGCCGCGCTTCCGGTCAGTGACAGCGGGGACGATGGCATTGGGATGGGATGGGATGGGATGGGAATGGGGAAGGGCATGGCCTTGGCAGTGACCTGCCCGCTGACCAAGGGGCTGAGCCCTACACCCCAACGCCACGCTTCTGGTCAGTGACAGCGGGGACAGTGGGGACAATGGGGACGATGGGAAAGGGGATGGGATGGGATGGGATGGGATGGGGAAGGGCATGGCCTTGGCAGTGACCTACCCGCCGACCAAGGGGCTGAGCTGGCAGCCGCCCCCCTACACCCCAACGCCGCGCTTCCGGTCAGTGACAGCGGGGACGATGGCATTGGGATGGGATGGGATGGGATGGGATGGGAATGGGAATGGGGAAGGGCATGGCCTTGGCGGTGACCTGCCCGCTGACTAAGGGGCTGAGCCCTACACCCCAACGCCACGCTTCCGGCCAGTGGCAGCGGGGACAGTGGGGACAATGGGGACGATGGGAAAGCGGGTTGGGATGGGATGGGAATAGGGAAATTCATGGCCTTGGTGGTGACCTGCCCGCTGACCAAGGGGCTGAGCTGACCGCCCTACACCCCAATGCCACCCTTCCGGCCAGTGACAGCGGGGACAGTGGGACAGCGGGGATGGAAATGGGATGGAAATGGGAGTAGGGATGGGATGGGAACAAGGGAGGGAGAGGGAATGGGAGTGGGAACAGGGATGGGAATTGGAACCGGGATGGGAACAGGAACAGGATTGGAAACGGGAACAGGGATGAGGCTGGAAGAGGAGGAGCTGGCAGTGGGAGTGATGCAGGGTGCGGGAATGGGGAGAGGTTGGGAATGGCGGCTTGGAAAGAGGAGGGGCTGGGGAGAGGGGTGTGGCTGGGGTGACAGGGATGGACAAGGGACGGGGGACAGGGGTAGGTCTGCCAGAGCTTGGGCAGTGCCTGTGCCCGGTGCTGTGGGCAGTACCTGTGGCCATGCCCGGTGCTGTGGGCAGTGCCTGTGCCCAGGGCTGTGGTCAGTGCCCGGTGCCGTGCCCAGCACTGACCCCCCCGTGCCCCCAGGCTGACGTTCTTCATCTGCTCGGTGGGGTTCACGTCGCCCATGCTGTTCGACGAGCGCAAGTTCCCCTATCACCTCATGCTGCAGAAATTCCTCTGCTCCGGCGGCCACAACGCCCTCTTCGAGTGAGCTGGACACTGACCCCACACTGACCACTGGCCATGGACTCTGACTGGACACTGACCCCACACTGACCACTGGCCATGGACTCTCACTGGACACTGACCCCACACTGACCACTGGCCATGGACTCTGGACACTGACTCATGCTCCTGGACACTGGACACTGACCATGGACACTGTCTGGACACTGACTCATGCTCCTGGACACTGGACACTGACCATGGACACTGTCTGGACACTGACTCATGCTCCTGGACACTGGACACTGACCATGGCTACAGACCAGTGCCCCTGGACACTGACACTGATCCTGGGATCCCCCGGGACACTGACCGAGGACACTGACCCCTCCAACTCCCTTCCTGTGGGTGGGGGGGATGCTCCCACGACCTCGGGGTCCCTCCCCACACCCCAAATCCCTTTTCCCTCCCAGACCCTTTAACTGGTCACTCCCATGACCTTGGGGTCTCCCATGACCTCGGGGTCACTCCCAACACCCCAAATCCCTTTCACCCCCCCAGGACCTTTAACTGGGCATTGTCCATGGGGGGCAAGGTGCCGGTGGGGGAGGGTCTGGAGCACCCCGACCTGCCGGACGGCACCGGTGAGTTCCTGGACGCGTGGCTGATGCTGGTGGAGAAGATGGTGAACCCCAGCACCGTGCTGGAGTCCCCCCATGCGCTGCCTGCCAAGGCCCCCCAGCACGGACACCCCCCCTTCAGTGCCCTGCGCTTCCTCGTGGTCACCCAGAAGGTGGGCAGGGGGAAAAACGGGATTTGGGGTGGGGGGAATGGGGTTTGGGGGGTGAAAAATGGGGTTTGGGGAAGGGAAATGGGGTTTGGTGAGGGGGAAATGGGGTTTGGTGAGGGGGAAATGGGGTTTGGTGAGGGGGAAATGGGGTTTGGGGAAGGGAAATGGGGTTTGGTGAGGGGGAGATGGGGTTTGGGGAGTGGGAAGTGGGGTTTGGGGGGAGGAAATGGGGTTTGGTGAGGGGAAAATGGGGTTTGGTGAGGGGGAAGTGGGGTTTGGGGGGCGGAAATGGGGTTTAGGAGGGAAAATGGGGTTTGGTGAGGGGGAAATGGGGTTTCGGGAGTGGGAAGTGGGGTTTGGGGGGAGGAAATGGGGTTTAGGAGGTAAAATGGGGTTTGGTGAGGGGGAAATGGGGTTTGGGGGGGGGGGATATAGGGTTTGGGGAGGGGAAAATGGGGTTTGGGAGGAACCCCATTTTCCTCCTCCAAAACTCATGTCCCCACTCTATCCCCTCTGTGTTCCCACCATTTCCCCACCTTCTCCTTGCCATATCCCCACCTTGTCCCTGCCGTGTCCCCGTCTTGTCCCCAGGCTGCGTTCGCCTGCATCAAGCAGCTGTGGCAGCGGCGGCCGCTGAAGGTGTACGGCGGCCGCATGGCCGAGTCCATGCTGGCCATCCTGTGCCACATCCTGCGGGCAGAGCCGCTGCTGCGCGAGCGCCTGGGCCGCGAGCGGGAGGGACCCGCGCCCGACGAGCCCGGGGGCGACGAGGGGGGGACCCGCAGGGAGCCCCACGTCAACCAGCAGCAGCTGCAGCAGGTCTGGGGAGTGGGACCCAAAAAAATAGGGGTGGGATGGAAAAAAATGGGGGTAGGGTGGAGAAATGGGGCGTGGGAGGGAAGAAAATGGAGGTGGGAGGCTAAAAACTGAGGGCAAAAAAAATGGGGGGGGTGGGACAAAAAATTGGGGGGTGGGATGGAGAAATGGGGGTGTGATGGAGAAATGGGGGTGGGAGGGAAGAAAATGGGGGTAGGGTGGAGAAATGGGGCGTGGGAGGGAAAAAAATGGAGCTGGGAGGCTAAAAACTGAGGGGTGGGACGGAAAAATGGGAGTGGGAGGGAAAAAAATGGGGGTGGGAGGTTAAAAACGGAGGGCAAAAAAAATGGGGGGGGTGGGACAAAAAATTGGGGGGTGGGATGGAAAAATGGGGGTGTGATGGAGAAATGGGGGTGGGAGGGAAAAATACGGGGTGGGATGTTCTCCCAAATCTTCTTCAAACCCTTTCCTGTGCCCCAAAATCCCTCCCCGTGTTCTCCAAACTCGACCCTGACCCCTAAATCCCCCTAAACCCTTTCCTGTGTCCCCTTAACCCCCTCCTCATGCCCTCAAAATCCCCTCAAACCCCCGCGGTGCCCCCCAAATCCTTTCTTGTGCCCCCAAACCCTTCGCTGTGCCCCCCTGACCCCTCGTGGTGTGCCCCCCAGCTGATGGACATGGGTTTCTCGCGGGAGCACGCCATGGAGGCGCTGCTCAACACCAACACCATGGAGCAGGCCACGGAGTACCTGCTCACCCACCCCCCCCCGCTCATGGGGGGCTCAGCACGGGTCAGTGGGGCTGGGGGGGCGCACAACGGGGGGGCCTGGAGCAGGGGAAGGTGAAATGGGGAGGTTTGGGGGGGCACAGGGAGGGTTTGGGGGGTCTTGCAGTAGGGAAAGGGGAAATGGAGAGGGTTTGGGGGATCAGGGAGGGGTTTGAGTGGTACAGGGGAGAGCTCAGCACAGGTCAGTTGGGGGGCTAAAGAACTAAATCGGGGGGTCCTGGAGCAGGGGAAGGGGAAAATGGGGGGGATTTGAGGGATTTCAAGGTGGTTTTGGAGGGATCCTGAGTGGTTTTAGGGGGTCCTGAGTGGTTGGGGGGGTCTTTGGGGGTCCTGAGTGTTTCTGGGGAGTGTTCCTTTGGGGTTTTGGGGTGGTTTGGGGGGGGTCCCCGCAGTCCCTGACGCTGCCCTCCCCAGGACCTGAGCATGTCGGAGGAGGATCAGATGATGAGAGCCATCGCCATGTCCCTGGGCCAGGACATCCCCATGGAGCAGCGCGCCGAGTCCCCGGAGGTGGGACCCCCAAAAACCCCATGTCTTACCCCAAATCCTGGTTTCCTATCCCAAAATCCCCACTTCTCCCCCATTTTACGTCCCCCAAACCCCATTTCCCTGCCCAAAACCCCCATTTCTTCCCCATTTCCTTGCCCCAATCCCCAATTCCTTGCCCCAAACCCCCATTTCCCTACCTCAAACCCCCATTTCCCTACCCTAATCCCCTTTTCTCCTCCTCCAAACCCCATTTCTCCCCCCGAAGCCCCCTCCTCACCCCCTTTACCCCCCCAGGAGGCCGCGTGCCGCAAGGAGGAGGAGGAGCGGCGGGCGCGGGAGCGGCAGGAGGAGGAGGAGGCCAAGTGCCTGGAGAAGTTCGAGGGGGCCGAGCCCCTGGAGGCGGCCGAGCTCGGGGCCTTCACGGACTCGATGCTGCCCGGCTGCTCGCAGCTGCTGGACGAGCTGCCGGACACCGTGTACCGCGTCTGCGACCTGCTGATGACGGCCGTGCGCCGCAACGGCCCGGCCTACCGGGACAGCGTGCTCAAACAGGTGGTGCAGCAGGTATGGAGCCCCAAACCCAGCCTAAACCTGTCCCAAACCCACCTCGAGACCCCCAAACCCACCCTGAGACCCCTGACCCCAATGATGGCCGTGTGCCGCAACAGCCTGGCCTACCAGGGCAGCATGCTCAGACAGTTGGTGCAGCGGGTGTGGAGCCCTAAATCCAGCCTAAACCTGCCTCAAACCCACCCTGAACCAGCCCTGACACCCCTAAACCTGCCCTAAACCCACCCCAAGACCCCTGACCCCAATGGGGCCGTGCGCCGCAGTGGCCCAGCCTGCTGGGGCTGGGTGCTCAAACAGGTGGTGCAGCAGGTATGGGGCCCTGAACCCAGCCTAAACATGCTCCAAACCTGTCCCAGACTCATCCTGACATCCCCAGACTCACCCTGAGACCCCCTGAACCCCCAGGTGTGCTAGGTGCCCCCTTGAACCCCATCAACCACCCTGACCCCCTGAACATCACTGACCCCTACTGACCACTGATTCTCTGACCCCCCCTAAATCCCACTGACCCACTGACCCCTGCTGAGCCCCACTGACCCCCAGGTGTGGGAGGTGCCTGATGTCCTGATGAAGGGGGCTGTGCCCCACTGACCCCCATTGACCCCCTGACCCCCCACTGATCCCCCCTGCCCCCCACTGACCCCTGACCCCACTGATCCCCCCCAACCCTCACTGATCCCTGACCCCACTGACCCATTGACCCCTGACCCCCAGGTGTGGGAGGTGGCCGATGTCCTGATCAAGGCGGTCGTGCCCCACTGGCCCCTGACCCCCCCGACCCCCTCTGATCCCCCCAACCCTCACTGACCCCTGACCCCACTGATCCCTGACCCCCACTGATCCCCCCAACCCCCACTGATCACCTACCCCTGACCCCCTCTGATCCCCCCAACCCCCACTGACCCCTGACCCCCACTGACCCCTGCCCCCCACTGATCCCCCCAACCCTCACTGACCCCTGACCCACTGATCCCCCCAACCCCCTCTGATCCCCCCAACCCCCACTGACCCCTGACCCCACTGACCCACTGTCCCCCAGGTGTGGGAGGCGGCCGATGTCCTGATCAAGGCGGCCGTGCCGCTGACCACCAGCGACACCAAGACGGTGTCGGAGTGGATCAGCCAAATGGCCACCCTGCCCCAGGCCTCCAACCTGGCCACGCGCATCCTGCTGCTCACCCTGCTCTTCGAGGTACCCCAAAACCTGGGGAAGTGACCCCAAAACCTGGGGGGGGTTAACCCCAAAACCTGGGGGTGTCCCCAAAAAGCTGAGGGGGGGAGGAAACCCAAAACTTTGTGGGGATCCCAGAGCCTGGGGAGTGATCCCAAAACCTGGAAGGGGCAGCCCAAAACCTGGGGAGGCACCCCAAAACTTGGGGGGAACACCCCAGGGTCCTTGGGCCCCATATCCCTCACAAAATACTCTAGGTGTTTTCCAGAGGGGGCTCATTTTCCAAAAATCCAGGGGTTTGGGGTTGTTTTGTGGTGTTTGACGGTGTTTCGGGAGTGTTTGGGATGTTTTTTGGGGGCGCTGATGTTTTTGGGGTGCCCCAGGAGCTGAAGCTGCCCTGTGCCCCCTTGGGGGGGGGTCCATCTGCCTGTTGGTTTGGGGCCGTTTCTGTGGATATTTCAGGGCTGTTTCTGGATATTTTGGTTGGGGTTTTGGGCTTGTTTGGGATGTTTTTTGGGGGTGCTGATGTTTTTGGGGTGCCCCAGGAGCTGAAGCTGCCCTGTGCCCGCGTGGTGGAGTCCAGCTGTGTGCTGGACGTGCTGATCAAGCTGCTGGAGGTGGTGCAGCCCTGCCTGCAGGCTGCTAAGGAGCACAAGGAGGTGCAGACCCCCAAGTAAGGAGTGACCCCTTGCAGACCCCTCCAGAACCCCCCCAAAACCCCCCTGGGATGCTCTCATGGCTCTTCTGCCCCCCAAAAAAAGGTGGATCACCCCTGTGCTGCTGCTGATCGATTTCTACGAGAAGACGGCCGTGTCCTCCAAGCGGCGCGCGCAGATGAACAAGGTGGGGGGGCTGGGGGGGAATCTGGGGGGGTCCTGGGGGGTTTGGGGGGGCTAGGAGAGGACATGGGGGGCTTCTGGGGACACATGGTGGGGCTGGGAATGGGGGTGGAGCAGCCAGGGTGACATAGGGGGTGACACACAGAGCCCTGGATGACACGGGAGGTGATGCATGGAATCTTGGGGGACACGGGGGGTGACACACAGGGTCCTGGGGGACACGGGGGTGACACACAGGGTCCTGGAGGACACAGAACATGACACACAGGGGTCCTGGGGGACGCACAGTGTCCCTGCGATGGGCACAGTGACCTCACCACCCCACCACACCCGGCAGTGCCCCGAGCAGGGTTTGGGGGGCACACGGGGGGCTCCAGGCCACTGACCCCCCTCCTCCCCACGTGCATCCCCCCAGTACCTGCAGGCCACCGGCAACAACTGGCGCTGGTTCGACGACCGCTCGGGCCGCTGGTGCAGCTACAGCGCCAGCAACAACAGCACCATCGACGCGGCCTGGCGGGCCGGAGAGCCCAGCGTGCGCTTCACGGCCGGCCGGCGGCGCTACACCGTGCAGTTCACCACCATGGTGCAGGTGAGGGGCTGGGGACAGGGCTAAGGGGCGTAGGGACACAGCCTGGGGTCGGCCCCAGGGCGTGGGGACACACGGCTGCACCGTGCAGTTCACCACCACGGTGCAGGTGAGGGGCTGGGGGTCACGGGGACACGGCCTGGGGTCAGCCCCAGGGCGTGGGGACACAGCCCAGAGTGCAGAGACACAGCTCCAGGGCCTGGGGACACGCTGCTGCACTGTGCACTTCACCGCCATGGTGCAGGTCAAGGCCTGGGGACAGGGCTGGAGGGCAAGGGACATGGCCCTGGGGCATGGGGGCACAGCCCCAGGGTACAGGGACATGGGCTGGGGTCAGCCAGGGCATGGGGACACAGCCCAGGGCACGGGGACACGCTGCTGCACTGTGCGATTTGCCACCGTGGTGCAGGTGAGTGGAAGGACATGGGCAGGGGAACATGGGGACACAGCCTGGGACGTCGTGGAGACATGGCCCATTGTCACGGGGACGCTGTCCCAGGGCACGGGGACGCAACCCAGGGTCACCCAGGGCACGGGGACACACCCCTAAGGGTAGGGGACAGATCCCCTGGTGCCACCCAGCACAGGGAAACGTGACCCCAGTGTCACCCACTGCAGGGGACACCCTGCTGGTGTCACCCCATAGGGAGGGGCCCCAGTGTCACCACTGTCACCCCCCTGATGTCCCCAGGTGAATGAGGAGACCGGGAACCGGCGCCCGGTGATGCTGACGCTGCTGAGACCCCCCCGCGCCGGGAAGGGCCGTGAGGAGGGGGGGACCGAGGACCCTGAGGGGAAGAGCAAGGACGAGACCCCTGGTATGGGGCTGGGGGGGGCTGAGGGGTTTTTTGGGGGGGTTCTGAGGGGTCATGGGGGGGTTGGAGGGGTTTTGGGGTAGAGTCTGGGGCAGTCATGGTGGGGTCAGAATGGTCATAGCAGGTCACAGGGGCTGGGGGGGTCAGAATGGTCATGGGGGGTCAGAATGGTCATGGGGGATCAGAATGATTACCGGGGTCAGAATGGTCATGGGGGGTCAGAATGATTACCGGGGTCAGAATGGTCATGGGGGGGTCACAGGGGCCACAAGTAAGTGCCCATGACCCCCTAGCCATACCCACCCCCCAAAAACCACCCTCCTCACCCTTGTCCCCATCCCTGCAGCTGCAGACCCTCCCTCTACAGACGAAGACCCCCCCTCCACCACCACCACCACCAGCGCCACCACTCCCACCGCCCCCTGCCCATCCCCTCCTTGCC
Source organism: Motacilla alba alba (assembly GCF_015832195.1). Lineage (NCBI taxonomy): Eukaryota > Metazoa > Chordata > Aves > Passeriformes > Motacillidae > Motacilla > Motacilla alba. The sequence continues at coordinate 1,759,255 of NW_024037447.1, forward strand.
CCACGCCGACCCCCGAGGAGCCCCGGGACGACGCCGACGCCGAGGCTCCGGTGCGGGGCCTGGCGGAGGAGGCGGTGCCGGCCGTGCTGCGGGCGTGCGTCAGCATGCTGGGGGTGCCCGTGGACCCCGACACGCTGCACGCCACGCTGCGCCTGTGCCTGCGCCTGACGCGGCAGCACAAGCACGCGCTGCTGTTCGCCGAGCTGCGCTCCACCCGCACCATCCTGGCGCTCACGCAGAGCTCCGGCTTCACCGGCTTCACCCCGCTGGTCACCCTGCTCTTCCGGCACATCATCGAGGACCCCTGCACGCTGCGGCACACCATGGAGAAGGTGAGGGGTGGGGATGGGGAGAGGGGAGGGAGGAATTGGGGGGCCGGGGGAGAGGGGAGAGGAGCTGGGGAAGAAGGGGAGAGGAAATTGTGGGGCTTGGGGCGGAGGGGAGAAGGAATTTGGGGGCTGGGAGATAAAGGGAGAGGGCAGCTGGGGGGCTGGGGGAGAGGGGATCAGGGAATCGGGGGTCCAGGGGACACTGGTGACAAGAGGATCAGGGAATTGGGGATCTTGGTGACAAGGGGATCAGGGAACTGGGGACCATGTTGACAAGGGGATCAGGGAGTTGGGGGTCATAAGGACAAGGGGATCAGGGAATTGGGACTGCAGGGGACAAGGGGATCAGGGAATTGGGGGTCTTGGTGACAAGGGGATCAGGGAATTGGGACTGCAGGGGACAAGGGGATCAGGGAATTGGGGGTCTTGGGGACAAGGCGATCAGGGGATTGGGGGTCTTGGGGACAAGGCGATCAGGGAATTGGGGGTCATGGGGACAAGGGGATCAGGGGATTGGGGGTCTTGGGGACAAGGGGATCAGGGAATTGGGGGTCATGGGGACAAGGGGATCAGGGGATTGGGGGTCTTGGGGACAAGGGGATCAAGGGATTGGGGGCATGGGGACAAGGGGATCAGGGAATTGGCACACTGGGGCCAGCAGGGCCAAGGAGGGCTCTGCACCTCTGGGGCTCCCAGGCACCCTCGGGGAAGCTCTCCCGGGGGTGCCCCTCTGGCCCCGTGCCCATGGTGTCCCCACCATGTCCCCGTGCCCAGGTGGTGCGCTCAGCAGCCACGAGCGGGGCGGGCAGCACCACCTCGGGGGTGGTGTCGGGCAGCCTGGGCTCTCGGGAGGTGAATTACATCCTGCGGGTGCTGGGCCCCGCCGCCTGCCGCAGCCCCAACGTCTTCACCGAGGTGGCCACGGGCTGCATCCGCATCGCCCTGCCCGCGCCACGCGGCTCCGGCACCGGTGAGGGGTCCTGGAGCGGGGTTGGAATGGGAGGGGAGGGATCCTGGGGAGGGTCTTGGTACCTGGAACAGGCTCCTGGGACATGGGGGGGATCTTGGGGGGAATCCTCAGGGTCCTTGGAGGATTCATGGAGGGGATCCCAGGGTGCCTCTGTCCCCGAAAAATGGGGTCCCAGAGGTCTCTCAGAACAGGGGTCCTAGGGGTGGCTCTATCCCCCAAAAATGGGGTCCTGGGGGGTCCCTTCACTCTCAGGGGTCCCGGGGATGCTTCTCTTCCCAGAAATGGGGTCCCAGGGGTCCTCTTACCCTCAGAATGGGGGTCGCAGAGGTGCCTCCACCTCCCAAAAACCAGCCTCCCATCTCATCCTCATCCCCAACCTGACACCACTGAGGATCCCCCCAAATCCCTGAGCCCCCCGTTTCCCCCCCCAATCTCCCAGCCTCTGACGACGAGTTTGAGAACCTGCGCATCAAGGGGCCCAACGCGGTGCAGCTGGTGAAGACCACGCCGGCCAAGGCGGCCGCGCTGCCGCCCATCCCCGAGCCCATCCGCGACGTCATCTACGACATGCTCAACGCCCTGGCTGCCTACCACGCCCCCGACGAGGGTACGGGGGGCTCAGGGGGCTGGGAGGGAGCAGAGGGCAGGAGCGGAGTGCGCGTGGAACAGGAATTGGGGTGTTCTGTGCAATGTCCTTGGTGCCCACCATGCCCCCGATGAGGGTACGGGGGGCTTGGGATGGGCAGAGGGAGGAGTGGGGACCACATGGAACTGGATTTGGGGTGTCCTATGCGATGTCCTGAGTGTCTGCCAGACTCTGACAAGGGTTTGGGGGCACTTGGGATGGGACGGACACTCCCAGGGAGGTTTGGGGGGCAGAGGGAGGAGTGGGGTGCACGTGGAACTGGATTTGGGGTGTCCTGTGCAATGCCCTGGCTGCCCACCATGCCCCTGTGGGTGTCCTGTGTGATGTCCTGGGCCTCTGACAAGGGTTTGGGGGACTTGGGGAACCCCCACAGTGGGGGCAGACACCCCCAGAGAAATTTGGGGTGCAGAGAGAGGAGCGTGAAGCAGGGATTCGGGTGTCCCGTGCAATGTCCTGGCCCTCTGACAAGGTTTTGGGAGACTCGGGGGACCCTCGTGATGGGGGCAAACACCCCCAAGGAGATTTGGGGGATTGTGGAGGGAGGAGAAGCACAGGGGGTGAGGATTGGGGGGGCACACAAGGAAATGGAGGTGTCCCCAGGAAACCAGGTAGATGTGGAAAAGGATACGGGGAAGGAATTGGGGTGTCCATGTAGGGATGGAATTGGGGTGTCCATATAGGAAAATTGGGGTGTTCCTATAGGAGGAATTGGGGTGTCCATATAGGAAAAATTGGGGGGGTAAAATTTGGGGGGTTTAAATTGGAGGAATTGGGGCGTCCATGTAGAGAATTGAAGTGTTTCCATAGGGATGGAATTGGGGTGTCCATATAGGAAAATTGGGGTGTTCCTATAGGAGGAATTGGGGTGTCCATATAGGGATGGAATTGGGGTGTCCATATAGGAAAAATTGGGGGGTGAAATTTGGGGGGTTTAAATTGGAGGAATTGGGGTGTCCATGTAGAGAATTGAGGTGTTCCCATAGGGATGGAATTGGGGTGTTCCTCTATGGGGCAATCAGGGTGCCCCATCCCCCCAGGCATCCTCAGCCCTTCCGGGGCTGCTCCCTGTCCCCCCTGAGCACCGTGTCCCCCCGCAGGTGACAAGGGGGACCCCAAGAGCGCGGCGCCCAGCGAGGTGAGCCAGCTGCTGTCGGACATCGGGGACGACATGTACCAGCAGTACCGCAGCCTCACCCGCCCCCCCGCCGACTTCGACCCCCCCGCCGGCTTTGCCATCAACGTACGGGGGCTTGGGAGGGGCCTGGGGGGGCTGGGGGCAGTTTGGGGGAGCTGAGAGGTAGTTTGGGGGGACTGGGAGGGGATTTGGGGGTCTAAGGAGGGGATTTGGGGAAGCTGAGGGACAGTTTGGGGAGCTGAGGGGTGGTTTGGGGGGGCTGGGGGCAGTTTGGGGGGACTAGGAGGGGATTTAGGGGGGCTGAGGGGCGGTTTGGGGGGGCTGGAGGGGCTGAGGGTTCTGAGGTGTGGTTTGGGTGGGGCTGAGGGTGGTTTTGGGGGTGTGGGGTCGGTTTGGGGGAATTTGGAGGGCCCAGTATCCCAGGGTCACTGATCTTTGAGGGAGGGGAGGGGGTAACAGGCGGCTCTGGGGTGCCATGGGGGGCTCTGGGGGTGTCATTGGGGGTCTCTGGGGTTTTGGGCCCTCCCTCCAGTCTCTGACCCTCCCCTGCTTTCCAGGCCCAGGTTTTCGCTGCTGATGGAGCCGCGGCCGAGACGCCGCCCTCGGGAACCCCCCAGGGAGAAGGTGGCACTGTCCCCGCCAGTCCCCTGGTGTCCCCTGCTTGTCCCTGATGTCCGCACCGTGTCCCTGTGACCCCAATACTCCCAAGGCCCCCTGACATCTCCTTTGTACCCCCACACAACCCGATGTCCCCTCTGTGTCCCCACGGTCCTTGAGGCCCTCCTGTCCCTGAGCTCCCAGTGCCCCACTGTCCTCTCCATGTCCCTGAGGTCCCTGAGCCCCCTAAGGATGCCCCCCTACTCCCCGTGTCCCCTGATGCTATTCCTGTGTCCCCTGACTGTCCCCCGACACTGTCCCCGTGTCCCTTGACACTGTCCCCATGTCCCCTGACTGTCCCCTGACGCTGTCCCCGTGTCCCTTGACACTGTCCCCATGTCCCCTGACTGTCCCCTGACGCTGTCCCCGTGTCCCTTGACACTGTCCCCATGTCCCCTGACTGTCCCCTGACGCTGTCCCCCTGTCCCCTGACACTGTCCCCATGTCCCCTGACTGTCCCCTGACACTGTCCCCATGTCCCCTGACTGTCCCCTGTCGCTGTCCCCGTGTCCCCTGACTGTCCCCTGACGCTGTCCCCGTGTCCCCACAGCGTCCAGCCCCGAGGAGGGCCGCGAGGGCCGCAAGGAGAAGGAGGGCGAGCGCGGCGAGGAGCGGGGCCGGGCGCGGGGCTCCAAGCCCCTGATGCCCACCTCGACCATCCTGCGGCTGCTGGCCGAGCTGGTGCGCTCCTACGTGGGCATCGCCGCCCTGATCGCCAACTACAGCTACAGCGTGGGCCAGTCCGAGCTCATCAAGGAGGTGACACCCCGGGGACACGGGCACCGGGGGGGACAGGGACAGCTGGGTGTCTGACAGGGTGTGCCGGGAGGGGGCAGTCCAAGCTCATCGAGGAGGTGGCACCAAAGGGACGCGGCCACCAGGAGGGACAGGGGTGGCCGCTGCCATCGGGGAGCTGTGTCCCTGTCAGGGTGTGCATGGAATGGTTCTGTCACCCCCCTGTGCTTTGGCATCTGCTGTCACCTCGGGGAGGGGCGTCACTTGTGGAAGGGTGCCTGTCACCTTGATTGTTGGTGTCCCCTGTCCCCCCAGACACCTCAGTCCTGTCCCCTTACCCTGAAGGTCCCCTGTGTCCCCTGGCTGTGGGCGAGGTGTGTGACCCCCGTGTCCCCCCAGGACTGCAGCGTGCTGGCCTTTGTCCTGGACCACCTGCTGCCCCACCAGCAGAACGCCGAGGACAAGGACACGCCGGCGCTGGCGCGGCTCTTCCTGGCCAGCCTGGCCGCGGCTGGCAGCGGCACCGATGCCCAGGTGGCCCTGGTCAACGAGGTCAAGGCCGCCCTCGGCCGCGCCCTGGCCATGGCTGAGAGCACTGAGAAACATGCCAGGTGTGGGGACAATGGGGACAGCGTGGGGACAATGTGGGGGCAGTGTGGGGGCAATGTGGAGCCACTGCAGCGACAGCCTTGAGGTGACCAATGTCTCTCATCCTCTGTCCCCCACAACATGACCGGTGTCCCTTGTCCCCCTGGAGTGAGCGGTGCCGGTGTCCACTCAGAATGACCAGTGTCCCCCAGAGTGTCCCCTGCCCCTCTGTGTGACCGCTGTCCCCCTGGAGTGACCCATGTCCCTCCAAATGACCGGTGTCCCCCTGGAGTGACCCGTGTCCCCCCAAGTGACCAGTGTCTCTCATCCTTTATCCCCCACTACGTGACTGGTGATCCTGTCCCCCTGGAATGACCGCTGTCCCCCTGAGTGACCGCTGTGCTGTCCCCGCAGGCTCCAGGCCGTCATGTGCATCATCAGCACCATCATGGAGTCGTGCCCGTCCACCTCGAGCTTCTACAGCAGCGCGGCCAAGCCGCCCCACAACGGCATGAACAACATCATCCGCCTGTTCCTCAAGAAGGGGCTGGTCAACGACCTGGCCCGTGTGCCCCACAGCCTCGACCTGTCCAGGTGAGGGGGTGTCCTCAGGGGTTTGGGGGGTCTTGAGGGGTTTTGGGGGGTTCTTGAGTGGTTTTTAGAGGTCTTCAGGGGAGCTTTATTGGGGTCTTGAGGGGGTTTGGGGGAGCTTTGTTGGGGTTTTGAGGGGTTTTGGGGTGTCTTGAGGAGGGTCATAGTGGATTTGGGGTCCCTGCTGGGTTTGGGGGGGATGTCCCAGTTGGGTCTGGGTCCCTGCTGGATTTTAGGGAGTGGTCCATGCTGGATTTTGGGGTCCCTACTGGGTTTTGGGGGTCCCCTCTGGGTTTGGGGTTCCTGCTGGATTTTGGGGAGGGGTCTGTGCTGGATTTTGGGGTCCCTGCTGGGTTTGGGGTTCCTGCTGGATTTTGGGGAGGGGTCCATGCTGGATTTTGGGGTCCCTGCTGGGTTGGGGGTCCCCTGTGGGTGGGGTCCCTGCCAGTTGGGGTGCCATTGCTGTCCCCCCAGCCCCAACATGGCCAACACGGTGAACGCGGCGCTGAAGCCGCTGGAGACGCTGTCGCGCATCGTGAACCAGCCCAGCGGGCTCTTCGGGGCCAAGGGCTCCTCCAGCAAGAGCAAGGCCGAGGGCAACGGGGGCGCCCGCGAGGCGGGGGCCGCGCCCCCCGATGGAGGTACCCCCCCGGGACCCCTGTGTCACCCCACAGCCCTGGGCGTCACCCCGCAGCCCTCGGTGTCACCCCAAGGCTACACCCCTAGTGTCACCCGCAGCCCCAGGGTCACCCACAGCCATGCCCACAGCCCCCCGGTGTCACCCCAGTGTCACCTCATGGCCACACCTCTAATGTCACCCACAGCCCCGTGTCACCCCGTGGCCACACCCACAGCCCCAGTGTCATCCAGTGCCCCCCAGGGTCACCCACAGCCCCCTGGACCCCCCAATGTCACCCCCAGCCCTCCCAGTTCATCCTTGGTCACCCCAGTGCCCCCCAGGGTCACCCACAGCCCCCTGGACCCCCCAATGTCACCCCCAGCCCTCCCAGTTCGTTCTTGGTCACCCCACTGCCCCCTCACCTCTGCTGCCCCCCAATTTCCCCCCATCTCCCACCCCTCCTTTACCTGCCCCCTTCCCCCCAGGGGTTTCCCTGTGCCCCCACACCCCCCATGGCCGCCTTGAGGACTCCCCCATAACCCCCCCTGCCCCCTAGGGGACCCCGGGGACCCCGAGCCCCCCGAGGAGGATGCGGAGGCGGCGCAGGCTGAGGCGGCCGACGGGGACATGGACGGCGAGGCCGAGGGGGACACGGTGGTGCTGGCCGGGCAGCCCGAGGGGCTCAGCACCCAGGAGATGCAGGTCAGAGACCCCTCCCCAAATCCCCCGAGACCCCCAAGTCGCCCCCCAGCACCCACAAACCCCCCCTGTGCCCACCCCCCAGGTGGAGAACGAGCTGGAGGATCTCATCGACGAGCTGCTGGAGAGGGACGGCGCTGACGGCAACAGCACCATCATCGGTGAGGGACAGCGGGGTGACCACGGGGCAGCGGGGTGACCACTGGGCAGCGGGGTGACCACTGGGAGGCAGAGTGACCACAGGGCAGCAGGGTGACCACGGGGCAGCAGGGTGACCACTGGGCAGCAGGGTGACCACTGGGCAGCAGGGTGACCACGGGGCGGCAGAGTGACCACTGGGAGGCAGAGTGACCACGGGGCAGCGGGGTGACCACGGGGCAGCAGGGTGACCACGGGGCAGTGGGGTGACCACTGGGAGGCGGAGTGACCACTGGGAGGCGGAGTGACCACGGGGCGGCAGAGTGACCACTGGGAGGCGGAGTGACCACGGGGCAGCGGGGTGACCACTGGGCAGCAGAATAACTGCTGGACATGAGGGTGACTCCCAGGACATCAGGGTGACCCCTGGCTATCAGGGTGACCCCTGGCCATCAGAGTGACCCCTGGCCATCAGGGTGACCCCTGGCTATCAGGGTGACCCCTGGCTATCAGGGTGACCCCCGGCCATGTCCCTCTGTCCCCAGTGAGCCGCTCAGCCGAGGACGAGTCGCAGGAGGACGTCCTGATGGACGAGGCTCCGTCCAACCTCAGCCAGGCCTCCACGCTGCAGGCCAACCGTGAAGGTGGGCACGGGGTTTGGGGTTTGGGGTTTGGGTGGCACTGAGTGGCACTGGGTGGCTCTGGGAGGGCTGCAGGGCTGGAGTGACCTGGGGGCGTTGGGCTCCCGATGGGATCAGGGGCAGAAATTTGGGTCGGGGATTTGGGGGTGTCCCCGGGGGGGGGTCTCAGGATCCTACAGACCCCCCTGTGCCCCTCCCCACAGATTCCATGAACATCCTGGACCCCGAGGATGAGGAGGAGCACACGCAGGAGGAGGACAGCAGCGGCAGCAATGAGGATGAGGATGATAGCCAGGATGAAGAGGAGGAGGAGGAAGAGGAGGATGAGGATGATCAGGTGGGGGGGGTGGGGGGTGCTGAGAGCCCCCCAAAACTCAGGGGTGCCCCCAAGACATTGGGGTCAACCTCAAAGGTCGGGGTCCCCCCTAAATAACAGGGTTCTCTCTTTTGCTGTGCCTCTCTCTTGAGGCCAGGGTGTGGCTTTTGGGGTCGGGGTGCCCTGTTTTGGGTCAAGCTGCCCCCAATTTTGGGTCTGGGGGTGCCATTTGGGGTCAGGGTACCCCCAGTTTTGGGTCAGGAGTTCCGTTTTGGGGCAAAATGCCCTAATTTTGGATCAGAGTGGGCTATTTTGGGTCAAAACCCCCTCAATTTGGGGCCTGCTGACCCTCCTGGTGGGCCCCACCAGGACGATGAGGAGGGTGAGGAAGGTGAGGAGGAGGAGGATGATGATGATGGCTCGGAGATGGAGCTGGATGAGGATTACCCCGACATGAATGCCTCGCCCCTCGTGCGCTTCGAGCGCTTCGACCGCGACGACGACCTCATCATCGAGTTTGACAACATGTTCTCCAGCCCCAGTACGGCACTGGGAGGGACTGGGAAGGACTGGGAAGGACTGGGAGGGGATTTGGGGACACTGAGGCAGGACTGGGAGGGAATTGGGAGGGACAGGAAGGGGATGGGAGGGTACTGGGAGGGGACTGGGAGGAAAAAATGCGATGTCCCCGCCCTGTTTGTCACCTTAGGGGGGTCAGGAAAGGGTCACACCCTCCCCCCACATCCCCAGTTTTGTCTCCCTGTGGTTTTTGGGGTGTTTTCCCCTCCTTGGGGAGAGAAAATTCCTCCCCCGTGGTTTTTGGGGTATATTCCCAATTCCTCCCTGTGGTTTTTGGAGTGTTTTCCCCCCACCTCCCAATTTCTCTCTCTAGTTTTTGGGGTGCTTCCCCCGGACTCCCCATTTCCCCCCTCCCTGTGGTTTTTGGGGTGTTTTCCCCCCTCCCTGTGGTTTTTGGGGTGTTTTCCCCCCTCCCTGTGGTTTTTGGGGTGTTTCCTAATTCCCCCTGTGGTTTTTGGGGTATCTGACCCCGCGTTTCCCCCTCCCCATGGTTTTTGGAGTGTTTCCCCCTATTCCCTCCTGTGGTTTTTTGGTGCATTTCCCAATTTCCCCCCGTGGTTTTTGGGGTGTCTGACCCCCTGTTTCTCCCCTCCCCGTGGTTTTTGGGGTGTCTGACCCCCTGTTTCTCCCCTCCCCGTGATTTTTGGGGTGTCTGACCCCCCCGTTTCCCCGTTCCAGCCGACATCCCGCCGTCCCCCGGGAACATCCCCGCCAGCCACCCTCTGCTGGTGCGGCACGCGGAGCACGGGGGGCTGGGGCTGGGGGCCGGCCCGGGGGGCGCCCGCCTGGCCCAGGGGCTGGGCCGGAGCCAGCGCACGCTGCGGCAGCTCACGGCCAACGCCGGCCACACCATCCACGTGCACTACCCGGGGGCACGGCAGCCAAACCCCCCCCTGATCCTGCAGCGGTGAGTGACCACGGCTGGCAGTGGCCAGAGACCCCTTGGGGTCACCCAAACCCCCTTGGAGTCACCCAAACCCCCTTGGAGTCACCCAAATCCCCCTGGGAACATCCCCAAACCCCCCCCGATCCTGCAGCGGTGAGTGACCACTGCTGGCAATGTCCAGAGACCCCTTGGGGTCACCCAAACCCCCTTGGAGTCACCCAAACCCTCCTGGGGTCATCCAAACCCCCCCCCGATCCTATAGCGGTGAGTGACCACTGCTGGCAATGTCCAGAGACCCCTTGGGGTCACCCAAACCCCCTTGGAGTCACCCAAACCCTCCTGGGGTCATCCAAACCCCCCCCGATCCTATAGCGGTGAGTGACCACTGCTGGCAGTGGCCAGAGACCCCTTGGGGTCACCCAAATCCCCCTGGGAACATCCCCAAACCCCCCCTGATCCTGCAGCGGTGAGTGACCACGGCTGGCAATGTCCAGAGACCTGTTGGGGTCATCCAGACCCCTGGGAATCCCCATCCACTACCTGGGCTTGTGCCACAGCCCCAGCCGGGGGTCCCACAACTCCAACCTGGCGTCTGACGCCCCCCTGAGCCCCCCAAAACCCCCGTTGACACCCCCTGTGCCCCCCTGCCAGGCTCCTGGGCCCCTCGGCGGCCGCAGACATCCTGCAGCTGAGCAGCAGCCAGGGTGTGCCCCCGACTGGGGGTCCCACAACCCCAACCTGGGGTCCGACACCCCCCTGAGCCCCCCAACACCTCCATGAACGCCCCCTGAATGCCCCGTGCCCCCTCCTCAGGCTCCTGGGCCCCTCGGCGGCCGCAGACATCCTGCAGCTGAGCAGCAGCCAGGGTGTGCCCCGACTGGGGGTCCTACAGCCCCATCCTGGGGTGTGACGCCCCCCTGAGCCCCCCAAAAGCCCCGTTAACACCCCCTGTGCCCCCCTGCCAGGCTCCTGGGCCCCTCGGCGGCCGCAGACATCCTGCAGCTGAGCAGCAGCCTCCCGCTGCAGAGCCGGGGCCGGGCGCGGCTGCTGGTGGGCAACGAGGACGTGCACATCATCGCCCGCTCCGACGACGAGCTGCTGGACGACTTCTTCCACGAGCAGGGCAGCGCGGGCAGCCAGGCAGGCGAGTGGGCACACCTGGGCACACCTGGGGACACCTGGGGACACCTGGGGACAAGGGGGACACTCACAGCCAGGCAGGCGAGTGGGCACACCTGGGGACACCTGGGGACAAGGGGGACACCCATGGCCAGGCAGGTGAGTGGGCACACCTGGGGGCACCTGGGGACACCTAGAAGTACTTGGGCACACCTGGGGACACCTGGGGACACATAGAGGCACTTGGGCATACCTGGGGGCACCTTGGGGTACCTGGGGACAAGGGGGACACCCACGGCCGGGCAGGCGAGTGGGCACACCTGGGGACACCTGGGGATACCTAGAGGTACTTGGGCACACCTGGGGACACCTGGGGACACCTGGAGGCACTTGGGCATATCTGGGGGCACCTTGGGGTACCTGGGGACAAGGGGGACACCCACGGCCAGGCAGGCGAGTGGGCACACCTGGGGACGGACACCTGGGGGGACACCTCGGGGTACCTGGGGACATGGGGGGGGACAGGGAGAGACCCCCAAAACACTGGACAGACACAGGGACACAGCAGGGGCAGGGCCAGAAGAGGAGGTGGGGCTTAAGGGGGTGTGGTCTGGGGACGTGGGCTTGGCTGATTGACAGCACTAGGGTGGGTGGGCTGAGATGAGTGGGGTCCCACTGGGGGGGGGCGGGCGTGGCCTCTGCAGCCTCCAAAGCTCCCATCCCCCCCCAGGGACCCTGTCCAGCATCCCCACGGCCCTGACGCGCTGGACTGAGGAGTGCAAGGTCCTGGACGCCGAGAGCATGCACGACTGCGTGTCCGGTGAGACCCCCAGGAAAGCCCCCAGACCTCTGGGGCTCCCCCCAGGCTGCCCCCAGACCCCCAAACCTCACCCTTCCTTCCACTCCAGTGGTCAAGGTGCCCATCCTGGGGGTCCCACACACCCCAAACCCCCCCATTTCCCCCCTCCAGTGGTCAAGGTGCCCATCCTGGGGGTCCCACACACCCCAAACCCCCCCATTTCCCCCCTCCAGTGGTCAAGGTGCCCATCCTGGGGGGTCCCACACACCCCAAACCCCCGCATTTCCCCCCTCCAGTGGTCAAGGTGCCCATCCTGGGGGTCCCACACACCCCAAACCCCCCCATTTCCCCCCCCCAGTGGTCAAGGTGCCCATCCTGGCCCGGCTGGAGGCGCTGCGGGACGAGGAGCTGGACGAGCGGCGCGAGAAGCGCCGGCGCCAGGCGGCCGAGGACGAGGCCAAAGGCGCCGAGCGCGGCCCCGAGGACAAGGACGGGGCAGAGGCCCAGGTGAGAGACCCCCAAAAAACCCCCCCGAAACCTCCCCGGGATGTGGGGAAGGGTCCCTCCTTCATTCCCCACCTTCCCGTCTCCCGCAGGACACGGCGTCCAAAGCCGGCCCCGCTTCGGCCGACGTCACCCCCCCAGGTAAATCCCCCCAGCTCACCTGGACCCCCCCCCAAACCTTTCAGCGGCCAGAACCCCCCCCAAAAAAACCCCCGAATCCCCCCCTGGAGCTGGCGCCGCGCGGGCTGAGGTAGTAGATTGTATAGTTGGAGGGTCACACCCCCGTCTCGGAGATAACTATACATTCTACTGTCTTCCTCGCGCGGCGCGCGCCGCCGGAGCCGGGGGGTCCCGGGGGTCCCGGGGGGGCTGCAGCGGCGGGGGAGGGGGGTTAGAGATCCCCTCACCTCACCAGCACATCCGGGATGGGGGCGGAGTGGCGTTAAAATGGGAAAATCTGGTGGTTTTGGGGGGGGGTTTAAAGGGGTTTTTGGGGTTTTTTAGGGAGGGTTGAATGAGGAGTTTTAGGGGGTTGGTGGAATTTGGGGGGTGGGTTAGCTCTAGAGGTGGGATGTGCCCTGCCCTCAATTGTTTCCTTCTCCCCCACCAAAATGGTCTCCACCCCTGCATTGTCTCCTCCCCCAAAGTTTCTCTTCCTTGTAAATTGTCTCCTCCTCCCCAAAATTGTCTCCTTCCCCTCACAAACCCTCCCCTGTCCCCTCCGGGAACCCTCTCTCATTTTTAGGGCACAGCTCATGTCTGGGGTTCCCCAAAATGGGGAAAAAAGGGAGGTCTTGGGGTGCAGGTTGGGGGGGGGGGCTCCCAAATTTCTGGGTCCCCCCCAATGTTGATCCCTGCGTGTGTCCCACTCCCCCCCCCTCCCAGAACACAGCGGGACCCCGGGAGAGACCCCCCCTCCCGGTCCCCACCGGACACTGGTGATGCTGGAACCGACGCCGACCCCCCCAGACCCCCCCCCAGGAGCCCCCCAAATCCCCGCTCGCCCCCCCCCAGCCCCCCGAACACGAAGAGGGGGGGCCTGGACGACCCCCCCAAGATGCCGAGGCCACTCAGATGGAGCTGTCACCCGCCCCCACCATCAGTAAGTGCTCGATTTTTGGGGATTTTTGGGGCTTTTCTGCTTTTTGGGGTGGGGGGGAGGTCTCCCCAGATTTGGGGGGCTCCAGTGTCCTGTTGTCCCCCCCCCAGCCTCACTGTCCCCGGAGCGGGCGGAGGACTCGGACGCGCTGACGGCCGTGAGCAGCCAGCTGGAGGGGTCCCCCATGGACACCTCGAGTTTGGCCTCCTGCACCTTGGAAGAGTCTGGGGGGGCTTCCTCCGCCCCCACAGCTCCCCAAAACCCCCCCGGAACCCCCCAAGGACCCCCTCCCGCTCCCCCCGACACCGCTCAGCCTCCGGACGATAGGTGAGAGCCTCCCCTTCCCCCCCTGCTCTGTCGGTGGAGGGGAGTTGTGCTTTTGGGGAGGGGGTTGTGGTTTTGGGGCGTCCCCCCGCACTGACATCACATCTCTGCGATGTCACCCCCAGCTCCCCCCCGGCCTCATCCTCGGAGAGTTCGTCTACCCGGGACTCGGCCGGGGCCATTTCTGGGGCCGACTCGCGGGGGATCCTGGAGGAGCCGCTGCCGTCCACCAGCAGCGAGGAGGAGGATCCGCTGGCCGGTCAGTGACAGCCCTGGTGTCCCCTCTCACTGGTCACTGACAGCCCTGGTGTCCCCTCTCACTGGTCACTGACACCTCTGTGCCCCCCTCTAACCAGTCAGTGACACCCCTGTGTCCCTTGTCACCGGTCAGTGACACCCCTGTGTCCCCTCTCACCAGTCAATGACACCCCTGTGTCCCCTCTGGCCGGTCCTGTCACCCTTCTGGCTGGTCATTGCCACCCCCACTTCCCCTCCATGTCCCCTCTGTCACCCTTCAGAATCCCCTGTCCCCCTGGGGGTTTTTCGGGGTGTCCCTGGCAGATTTCAGAGTGTCCCCAAAAGTTTTTAGGGCTGTCCCTGATGGTTTTGAGGTGTCCCTGAGAGATTTCAGAGTGTCCCCAAAGGCTTTTAGGGACATCCCCGGAAGGTTCCAGTCCGTTCCCCGCGGCGTCCCCAACGTGTCCCCGCCGTGTCACAGGGATCAGCCTCCCCGAGGGCGTGGACCCGTCATTCCTGGCGGCGCTGCCCGATGACATCCGGCGGGAGGTGCTGCAGAACCAGCTGGGGATCCGCCCGCCCGCGCGGGCCCCGCCCGCCGCCAGCCCCGCCCCGCCCGTGGTGGCCAACCCCGGCCTCACCGAGGTCAGCCCCGAGTTCCTGGCGGCGCTGCCCCCGGCCATCCAGGAGGAGGTGGGTGTGGCCATGGTGTGGGCGGGGCTGTGGATTGGGTGTGGTCCTGGGGTGGGGTTAAAGAGTAGGTGTGGTCTCTTTGGGGTGTGGCCTTCTGGGGTGTGGCTTCTGTGGGGTGTGTCCACATGGAGGTGAGGCATCCTGGGGTGTGGCCTTTTTGGGTGTGTCCACATGGGGGCGTGGCCTCTTTGGGGTGTGGCCTCTACAGTGTGTTCACATGGGGGTGTGGTCTCTTTAGGGTGTATCCAGATGGGGGACATGGTCTCTCAGGGTGTGGCTTCTTTGGGATTTTTCCCCTTAGGGGTGTGGCCTCTGGGGCATGTCCCTATAAGGGGTGTGGCCTCTTTGTGACACATCCTCTTAGAGGTGTGGCCTCTTGGGGTGTGGCTTCTTTGGGGCATGTCCTCATAGGGGTGTGGCCTCTGGGGTGTGGTCTTTCAGGGTGTGGCCTCTTTAGGATGTATCCCTGTAGGGGTGTGGCCTCTGGGGCGTGGTCTCTCGGGGTGTGGCTTCTTTGGGGCATGCCCCCGTAGGGCTGTGGTCTCTGGGGCGTGGTCTCTCGGGGTGTGGCCTCTTTGAGACACGTCCCCATAGGGGCGTGGTCTCTCGGGGTGTGGCTTCTTTGGGGCATGCCCCTGTAGGGC
>NW_024037447.1:1775202-1817371 GCF_015832195.1 Motacilla alba alba
AACCACCCCCAAGGGCACATTCAGGCCCCCAAACTCCCCAAAAACCACCCCCATGGGCACATTCAGGCCCCCAAACCCCCAAAAACCATCCCCATGTCCCCCCCGAGGGCACATTCAGGCCCCCAAACCCCCCAAAACCACCCCCATGGGCACATTCAGGCCCCCAAACTCCCCAAAACCACCCCCAAGGGCACATTCAGGCCCCCAAACCCCCCAAAACCACCCCCGTGTCCCCTTCCAGGGGCCCACTGAGACCCTCCAGCCCCCCTGAATCGTCCCCACATCCCGTTAGAGGGGACACCAGCATCCCAAATCCCTCTTCCAGACCCCAAACCCCTGTCCAAGCCCACCAAAACCCCATTTAAACCCCCCCAAACCCCTCTCCCACCCCCCAAACCCTGTCCCACACCCCCAAACCCCTCTCCAAACTCCCAAACCCCGTTCAAACCCCCCAAACCCCTCTCCAAGCCCCCCAAACCCAATTCAAAGCCCCCCAAACAACTCTCCCAGCCCCCCAAACCCTGTCCCACACCCCCAAACCCCGTTCAAACCCCCCAAACCCCTCTCCAAGCCCCCCAAACCCTTCTCAAGGCCCCCCAAACCCCATTTAAACCCCCCCAAACCCCTCTCCCACCCCCCAAACTCCTCTCCCAGCCCCCCAAACCCCTCTCCCAGCCCCCCAACCCCTCTCCAAATGCCCCAAACCCCACTCAAACCCCCCCAAAACCCCTCTCCCAGCCCCCCAAACCCCTCTCCACATGCCCCAAACCCTGTCCCACACCCCCAATCCCCTCTCCCAGGTCCCCAATCCCCTCTCCCAGTTCCCCAATCCCCTCTCCAAACGCCCCAAACCCCATTTAAAACCCCCCAAAACTCCTCTCCCAGCCCCCCAAATCCCTCTCCCAGCCCCCCAACCCCTCTCCAAAGGCCCCAATCCCCACTCAAACCCCCCCAAACCCCTCTCCAAGCCCCCCAAACCCAATTCAAAGCCCCCCAAACAACTCTCCCAGCCCCCCAAACCCTGTCCCACACCCCCAAACCCTGTTCAAACCCCCCAAACCCCTCTCCAAGCCCCCCAAACCCTTCTCAAGGCCCCCCAAACCCCATTTAAACCCCCCCAAACCCCTCTCCCACCCCCCAAACTCCTCTCCCAGCCCCCCAAACCCCTCTCCCAGCCCCTCAAACCCTGTCCCACACCCCCAAACCCCTCTCCCAGATCCCCAATCCCCTCTCCAAGACCCCCAAACCCCATTCAAACCCCCCCAAACGCCTCTCCCAGCCCCCCAAACCCTGTCCCACACCCCCAATCCCCTCTCCCAGCCCCCAAACCCCTCTCCAAGACCCCCAAACCCCATTCAAACCCCTCAAACTCCTCTCCCAGCCCCCCAAACCCTGTCCCACACCCCCAAACCCCTCTCCCAGCTCCCCAATCCCCTCTCCAAGACCCCCAAACCCCTCTCCAAGCCCTCAAACCCCATTTAAACCCCCCCCAAACCCCTCTCCTAGTCCCCCAAACCCTGTCCCACACCCCCAATCCCCTCTCCAAGCCCCCCAAACCCCATTCAAATCCCCCAAATGCCTCTCCCACCCCTCAACCCCTCTCCAAACGCCCCAAACCCCATTCAAATCCCCCCAACCCCCTCTCCCAGCCCCTCATACCCCCCCAAGCCCCCCAAACCCCATTCAAACCCCATTTAAACCCCCTCAAACCCCTCTCCCAGGCCCCCAAACCCTGTCCCACACCCCCAAACCCCTCTCCAAATGCCCCAAACCCCATTCAAACCCCCCAACCCTCTTTCCAAGCCCCCCAAACCCCATTCAAACCCCATTCAAACCCCCCAAACCCCTCTCCCACCCCCCAAACCCCTCTCCCAGCCCCTCAATCCCCTTCTCCAAATGCCCCAAACCCCATTCAAACCCCCCAAACTCCTCTCCAGCTCCCCAAACCCCATTTAAACCCCCCCAAACTCCTCTCCTAGCCCCCCAAACCCCATTCAAACCCCCACAAACGCCTCTCCCACCCCCCAAACCCTGTCCCACACCCCCAAACCCCTCTCCAAAGGCCCCAATCCCCACTCAAACCCCCCAAAACCCCTCTCCCACCCCCCCAAACTCCTCTCCCAGCCCCCCAACCCCTCTCCAAACACCCCAAACCTCACTCAAACCCCCCCAAACCCATATCCCAGCCCCCAAACCCCATTCAAATCCCCCCAAACCCCTCTCCCAGCCCCCCAAACCCCCCCACCTGAGGTACTGCTTGCTGCGGGGGCACTTGCAGAGGTCGTCCATGTGGTAGAGGCAGACGAGGCCCTGGGGACAGTCGTAGCAGGCCAGGGCTGACAGGAAACACGTGGTCTTGCACTTGTCACACTGCCGCTCGTCGTCGGGCAGCAGCTCGAAGGCCTCGCGCTCCGCCTCCGTGATGCCCTGGGGGGGCAAAAAAAATGGACATCAGACCCCCCCGTGGAGATATTGGGGTGTTCTCAGCACCTCCATCCCTGTCCTGATCCCCTGAGAGGGATAAAGATTCTGTCAGATTCCCCTGCTGGCTCAAATCCTTCCTGCTCTGCCTCGGGGATGCCCTGGGGGGGTAAAAAAATGGACATCAGACCCCTCCGGGGAAATTTTGGGGTGTTCTCAGCACCCACAACCCCTTCATGTTCTCCTGAGAGGGATAAAAATTCTGTCAGATTCCCCTGCTGGCTCAAATCCTTCCTGCTCTGCCTCTGGGATGCCCTGGGGGGGCAAAAAATTGGACATCAGACCCCCCCAGGGAAATTTTGGGGTGTTCTCAGCAGCCCCAACCCCGTCCTGATCCCCTGAGAGGGATAAAAATCCCTCCTGTAGCTCCAGCCCTTCCTGCTCTGCCTCTGGGATGCCCTGGGGGGGTAAAAATGGACATCAGACCCCCCCGGCAGGATTTTGGGGTGCCCCTAAAACCCCCAACCCCTCTCCATAACCTCCAAGGGTGGCACAAACTCAACCCCCACAGCTTTTGGGGTGCCCCTAACATCCCAAACCCCCAAGGGTGGCACAAACTCAACCCTCACCCCTCGCACAGCTTTTGGGGTGCCCCCAACACCCCCTGAGGGCGACACAACCCTCACCTCCCCTCCCCAGAGCTTCTGGGGCGCCCCAACCCCTCCATCACCCCCTGAGGGTGACGCAAACACAACCCTCACCTCCTTCCCACAGCTTTTGGGGTGCCCCTAACACCCCCTGGGGTGGCACAAACACAACCCTCACCCACCCCCAGAGCTTTTGGGGCGCCCCAACCCCTCCATCACCCCCTGAGGGTGGCACAAACACAACTCTCACCTCCTTCCTAGACTTTCTGGGGTGCCCCATCACCCCCTAGGGTGGCACAAACACAACCCTCACCTCCTTCCCACAGCTTTTGGGGTGCCCCTAACATCCCAAACCCCCAAGGGTGGCACAAACACAACCCTCACCCCTCCCCAGAGCTTTTGGGGTGCCCCTAACACCCCCTAGGGTGGCACAAACACAAGCCTCACCCCCTCCTCAGAGCTTTTGGGGTGCCCCTAACATCCCAAACAGTCCCCTAACCCCCCCAAGGGTGGCACAAACACAACCCCCACCCCCTACCCACAGCTTTTGGGGTGCCCCTAACACCCCCAACCCCTCTCCATAACCTCCAAGGGTGGCACAAACACAACCCCCACAGCTTTTGGGGTGCCCCATCACCCCCTAGGGTGGCATAAACACAACCCTCACCCCTCCCACAGCTTTTGGGGTGCCCCCAACACCCCCTGAGGGCGACACAACCCTCACCTCCCCTCCCCAGAGCTTCTGGGGCGCCCCAACCCCTCCATCACCCCCTGAGGGTGACGCAAACACAACCCTCACCTCCTTCCCACAGCTTTTGGGGTGCCCCTAACACGCCCTGGGGTGGCACAAACACAACCCTCACCCTTCCCCACAGCTTTTGGGGTGCCCCATCACCCCCTAGGGTGGCACAAACACAACGCTCACCCACCCCCAGAGCTTTTGGGGTGCCCCAACCCCTCCATCACCCCCTGAGGGTGGCACAAACTCAACCCTCACCTCCTTCCCACAGCTTTTGGGGTGCCCCTAACATCCCAAACAGTCCCCTAACCCCCCCAAGGGTGGCACAAACACAACCCTCACCCCTCCCCAGAGCTTTTGGGGTGCCCCTAACATCCCAAACAGTCCCCTAACCCCCCCAAGGGTGGCACAAACACAACCCCCACCCCCTACCCACAGCTTTTGGGGTGCCCCTAACACCCCCAACCCCTCTCCATAACCTCCAAGGGTGGCACAAACTCAACCCCCACAGCTTTTGGGGTGCCCCTAACATCCCAAACCCCCAAGGGTGGCACAAACTCAACCCTCACCCCTCGCACAGCTTTTGGGGTGCCCCCAACACCCCCTAGGGTGGCACAAACACAACCCTCACCCTTCCCCAGAGCTTTTGGGGTGCCCCATCACCCCCTAGGGTGGCACAAACACAACCCTCACCCACCCCCAGAGCTTTTGGGGTGCCCCAACCCCTCCATCACCCCCTGAGGGTGGCACAAACTCAACCCTCACCCGTCCCAGAGCTTTTGGGGTGCCCTTAACATCCCCTGGGGTGGCACAAACACAACCCTCACCCTTCCCCACAGCTTTTGGGGTGCCCCATCACCCCCTAGGGTGGCACAAACACAACCCTCACCCACCCCCAGAGCTTTTGGGGTGCCCCAACCCCTCCATCACCCCCTGAGGGTGACGCAAACACAACCCTCACCTCCTTCCCACAGCTTTTGGGGTGCCCCTAACATCCCAAACCTTCTCCTAACAACCCCGAGGGTGGCACAAACACAACCCTCACCCCTCCTCAGAGCTTTTGGGGTGCCCTTAACATCCCCTGGGGTGACACAAACACAACTCTCACCCTTCCCAGAGCTTTTGGGGTGCCCCCAACACCCCCTGAGGGCGACACAACCCTCACCCTTCCCCACAGCTTTTGGGGCACCCCAACCCCTCCATCACCCCCCGAGCAACCCCACAACCGCCTCCCCCCTTCAGCTCCCCCACGCCTCCGCCTCTCGGGGCGCCCCCCGAACCCCGTTTTTTGGGGTGCCCCCACCTTCTCCAGCAGGGCCTTGCGCAGCTTGCGCTCCTCCTGCACGAGCACGAACATCTCCTTGTGCACGGCGGCCGCCAGGTTCAGGTCCAGCTTCTCGGGGCTCGCCGCCATCTTGCAGATCAGCTCCTCGTGCGAGAAGACGCAGTAGCGGCGCAGGCGGCGGTAGTGCTCGATGCACTGCCTGCCCGCGGGGAGCTGCGGGGAAAACGGGGGGTCAGGGGGGTCCCCAAAATCTGGGGGGACCCCTAAACAGATCCCTGAAGAGATCTCAGCACCCCTAAACCTGGGAACCCCTCTGTGTGTGTCCCTGAACTGGGCAGTGCTCGATGCACTGCCTGCCCGCGGGGAGCTGCGGGGAAAACGGGGGGTCAGGGGGGTCCCCAAAACCTGGGGGGACCCCTAAACACAGCCTCAAACCTAGCGGGGTATCCCCAGTGCTGAGCCCCCAAAGCTGAGATAGCTCTGTGTGCTCCTGAACTGGGTAGTGCTCGATGCACTGCCTGCCCGCGGGGAGCTGCGGGGAAAACGGGGGGTCAGGGGGGTCCCCAAAATCTGGGGGGACCCCTAAACACAGCCTCAAACCTAGCGGGGTATCCCCAGTGATGAGCCCCCAAACCTAGGACTGAGCCCCCAAACCTGGGAACCCCCCTGTGCCCCTGAACTGGGCAGTGCTCGATGCACTGCCTGCCCGCGGGGAGCTGAAAGGAAAACGGGGGTCAGGGGGATCCCCAAAATCTGGGGGGACCCCTAAACACAGCCCTGAACCCGGCTGGGCTGAGCCCCCAAACCTGGGAACCCCCCTGTGTGTCTCCATGAACTGGGCAGTGCTCGATGCACTGCCTGCCTGCGGGGAGCTGAACACAAAGAGGGGGTCAGGGGGATCCCCAAAATCTGGGGGGACCCCTAAACACAGCCCTGAACCCGGCTGGGCTGAGCCCCCAAACCTGGGAACCCCTCTGTGTGTCTCCATGAACTGGGCAGTGCTCGATGCACTGCCTGCCTGTGGGGAGCTGCGGGGAAAACGGGGGGGTCAGGGGGGTCCCCAAAATCTGGGGGGACCCCTAAACACAGCGCTGAACCTGGCTGGGTACCCCCAGTGATCAGCCACTCCATATCCCTGAACTGGGCAGTGCTCAATGCACTGCCTGCCCGCGGGGAGCTGCGGGGAAAACGGGGGGTCAGGGGGGTCCCCAAAACCTGGGGGGACCCCTAAACAGATCCCTGAACAGATCTCAGCAACCCTAAACCTGGGAACCCCTCTGTGCCCCTGACCTGAGCTGGGCACCCCCAAACCTGAGAGACCTCTGTGCCCCTGAACTGGGTAGTGCTCGATGCACTGCCTGCCCGCGGGGAGCTGCGGGGAAAACGGGGGGTCAGGGGGATCCCCAATACCTGGGGGGACCCCTAAACACAACCTCAAACCTAGCGGGGTATCCCCAGTGATGAGCCCCCAAAGCTGAGATAGCTCTGTGTGCTCCTGAACTGGGCAGTGCTCGATGCACTGCCTGCCTGCGGGGAGCTGCGGGGAAAAGAGGGGGTCAGGGGGATCCCCAAAATCTGGGGGGACCCCTAAACACAGCCCTGAACCCGGCTGGGCTGAGCCCCCAAACCTGGGAACCCCTCTGTGTGTCTCCATGAACTGGGCAGTGCTCGATGCACTGCCTGCCTGCGGGGAGCTGCGGGGAAAACGGGGGGGTCAGGGGGGTCCCCAATACCTGGGGGGACCCCTAAACACAGCCTCAAACCTAGCGGGGTATCCCCAGTGATGAGCCCCCAAAGCTGAGATAGCTCTGTGTGCTCCTGAACTGGGCAGTGCTGGATGCACTGCCTGCCTGCGGGGTGCTGAAAGGAAAAGAGGGGGGTCAGGGGGATCCCCAAAATGTGGGGGGACCCCTAAACACAGCCCTGAACCTGGCTGGGTACCCCCAGTGCTGAGCCCCCAAAGCTGAGAACCTCTGTGTGTGCCTGAACTGGGCAGTGCTGGATGCACTGCCTGCCTGCGGGGTGCTGAAAGGAAAAGAGGGGGTCAGGGGGATCCCCAAAATCTGGGGGGACCCCTAAACACAGCCCTGAACAGATCTCAGCACCCCTAAACCTGAGGATCCCCTCGATGCCCCTGAACTGGGCGGTGCTGGATGCCCTGCCTGCCTGCAGGGAGCTGCACACCGGGGCTGGGGGGGTCAGGGGGCTCCCCAAAAACAGGGGACAGATATTCTGTGCCCCCCCAGGTACATTTTCTGCCCCCCCAGGTATTTTTCTTCCCCCTCCAAACACATTTTGTGCCTCTCAGAATTCTGTATTCTCATTTTTTTTGACACCCTCCACCCTCAATTTTCGCTCTTGCCCTGGAAGGGTTTCTTTGCCCTCCTGTGGTTTTTTTGTTGATTCCCCCAGGTATTTTTCTTCCCCCCCAGGTATTTTTTCTGCCCCCCAGGCACTTTCTGTGCCCCTCCAAACACATTTTGTGCCTCTCAGACTTTTGGGTTCCCTTTTTTTTTGACACCCTCCACCTTCAATTTTCGCTCTTGCCCTGGAAGGGTTTCTTTGCCCTCCTGTGGTTTTTTTGTTGATTCCCCCAGGTATTTCTCTGCCCCCCCAGGTAAATTTTCTACCCCCCCAGGCACTTTCTGTGCCCCTCCAAACACATTTTGTGCCTCCCAGAATTCTGTATTCTCATTTTTTTTGACACCCTCCACCCTCAATTTTCGCTCTTGCCCTGGAAGGGTTTCTTTGCCCTCCTGTGTTTTTTTTTGTTGATTCCCCCAGGTATTTCTCTGCCCCCCCAGGTAAATTTTCTGCCCCCCAGGCACTTTCTGAGCCCCTCCAAACACATTTTATACCTCTCAGACTTTTGTATTCTCATTTTTTTTGACACCCTCCACCCTCAAATTTCCCCTGCGCTCCCCCAGTTTTTTTGCTGATCCCCCCAGGTATTTCTCTGCCTTCCCACATACTTTTCTGCCCCCCCAGGTAAATTTTCTACCCCCCCAGGTACTTTCTGTGCCCATCCAAACACATTTTGTGCCTCCCAGACTTTTGGGTTCCCTTTTTTTTTAACATCCTCCACCCTCAATTTTCGCTCTTGCCCTGGAAGGGTTTCTTTGCCCTCCTGTGGGTTTTTTTGTTGATTCCCCCAGATATTTCTCTGCCTTCCCACATATTTTTATGCCCCCCCAGGTACATTCTCTGCCCCCCAGGTACTTTCTGTGCCCCTCCAAACACATTTTGTGCCTCTCAGAATTTTGGCTTCTCCTTTTTTTTGACACCCTCCACCCTCAAATTTCGCCTGCACTCCCCCAGTTTTTTTTGCCGATTCCCCCAGGTATATTTTCTGCCCCCCCAGGTAAATTTTCTTCCCCCCCAGGTACATTTTCTACCCCCCCAGGCACTTTCTGTGCCCCTCCAAACACATTTTGTGCCTCTCAGACTTTTGTATTCTCATTTTTTTTGACACCCTCCACCCTCAATTTTCGCTCTTGCCCTGGAAAGGTTTCTTTGCCCTCCTGTGGTTTTTTTGTTGATTCCCCCAGGTATTTTTCTGCCCCCCCAGGGTAAATTTTCTGCCCCCCAGGTATTTTTCTTCCCCCTCCAAACACATTTTATGCCTCTCAGAATTTTGTATTCTCCTTTTTTTTGACACCCTCCACCCGCAAATTTCGCCTGCGCTCCCCCAGTTTTTTTGCCGATTCCCCCAGGTATTTCTCTGCCCCCCCAGGTATTTTTCTGCCCCCCCAGGGTATATTTTCTGCCCCCCCCGGGTAATTTGGAGCCCCCAGAGCTCACCCAGTCGGCCGTGCAGAAGTTGACGGCCTCGGCAAAGTTGTAGCCCTGGTTGAAGCCGCTGTGGTAGGCGCGGGGGAAGGTGATGACGAACTCGCCGGCGCACTGGTTGGTCCGGACCACCTGGGGACACACCTGGGCTCACACCTGGCCTCAGCGGGGCTGTGACAGGGCCAGGGGGGGTTTGGGGACACCCCCCAACTCACGGGGACGCCGTGGGCCATCAGGGTGTTGGGGTTCATGAGCGTGACGAGCTGGTGCAGGAGGTCGGGCTGGCTCTCGAACAGCTCCGGCGTCAGCTTCTTCATCACCTCCTCCAGGTGCTCGGCCGCGAACGACGGGACCCCGTACCACGTCTTGGGCTCGCCCCTGGGGACGGGGCACCCCAAAACCCTCATGATTCCATCCTAAAAACCTCCTGATCCCATCCTAAAACCCTCCTGATTCCATCCTAAAAACCTCCTGATCCCATCGTGTATCACCCTAAAAACCTCCTGATCTCACCATCCTAAAAACCTCCTGATCCCATCCTGTACCACCCCAAAACCTCCTGATCCCATCCTAAAACCCTCCTGATCCCATCCTAAAAACCTCCTGATCCCACCCTGCACCACCCCAAAACCTCCTGATCCCATCCTAAAAACCTCTTGATCCCATCCTAAAAACCTCCTGATCCCATCCTGTACCACCCCAAAAACCTCCTGATCCCACCCTGTGCCACCCCAAAACCCTCCTGATCCCATCCTAAAACCCTCCTGATCCCATCCTAAAAACCTCCTGATCCCACCCTGCACCACCCCAAAAACATCCTCATCCTACCCCGTACCACGTCTTGGGCTCACGCCTGGGGATGGGGCACCCCAAAACCCTCATGATTCCATCCTAAAAACCTCCTGATCCCACCCTAAAAACCTCCTGATCCCATCGTGTATCACCCTAAAAACCTCCTGATCTCACCATCCTAAAAACCTCCTGATCCCATCCTAAAAACCTCTTGATCCCATCCTAAAAACCTCCTGATCCCATCCTAAAACCCTCCTGATCCCATCCTAAAAACCCTCCTGATCCCATCCTAAAACCCTCCTGATTCCATCCTAAAAACCTCCTGATTCCATCCTAAAAACCTCCTGATCCCATCCTAAAAACCCTCCTGATCCCATCCTAAAACCCTCCTGATCCCATCCTAAAAACATCCTGATCCACCCTAAAAACCTCCTGATCCCATCCTGTACCACCCCAAAACCCTCCTGATCCCACCCCAAAACCCTCCTGATCCCATCCTGCACCACCCTAAAAACATCCTCATCCCCCCCCGTACCACGTCTTGGGCTCGCCCCTGGGGACGGAGCACCCCAAAACCCTCATGATTCCATCCTAAAAACCTCCTGATCCCATCCTAAACCCCTCCTGATCCCATCCTAAAACCCTCCTGATTCCATCCTAAAAACCTCCTGATCCCATCGTGTATCACCCTAAAAACCTCCTGATCTCACCATCCTAAAAACCTCCTGATCCCATCCTGTACCACCCCAAAACCTCATGATTCCATCCTAAAACCCTCCTGATCCCATCCTAAAACCCTCCTGATCCCATCCTAAAAACCTCCTGATCCCATCCTAAAAACCTCCTGATCCCATCCTAAAAACCTCCTGATCCCACCCTGCACCACCCCAAAAACATCCTCATCCTACCCCGTACCACGTCTTGGGCTCACGCCTGGGGATGGGGCACCCCAAAACCCTCATGATTCCATCCTAAAAACCCTCCGGATCCCACCCTAAAACCCTCCTGATCCCATCCTGTACCACCCCAAAAACCTCCTGATCCCATCCCATCCCATGTCTTGGGCTCGCCCCTGGAGATGGAGCACCCCAAAAATCTCCTGATCCCATCCTAAAAACCTCCTGATCCCACCCTGTACCACCCCAAAAACCTCGTCATCCCATCCCGTACCAGGGCTTGGGCGCGCCCTTGGGGATGGAGCACCCCAAAAATGTTCCCCCACACCACGTGAACACCCCAAAATCGCCCCCCTGGGCACCCAAAGTCACCCCTCTGGTCCCCCAAATGCCCCCAAACACCCCAAAATCACTCCCTGAACGCCCCAAACACCCCAAAGTCTCTCCCCAAATGCCCCAAACACCCCAAAGTCCCTCCCCTGTCCACTCAAACACCCCAAAATCACTCCTCAAGTGCCCCCAAATGCCCCAAAGTCACTCCCCAAATGCCCCCAAACACCCCAAAGTCTCTCCCCAAATGCCCCCAAACACCCCAAAGTCTCTCCCCAAATGCCCCCAAACACCCCAAAGTCACTCCCCTGTCCACTCGAACACCCCAAAGTCCCCCCTCTACTCCCCCAAATGCCCCCAAACGCCCCAAAGTCGCCCCTCTGGTTCCCCAAATGCCCCAAACACCCCAAAGTCTCTCCCCATATGCCCCCAACACCCCAAAGTCTCTCCCCAAATACCCCCAAACACCAAAGTCTCTCCCCAAATGCCCCCAAACACCCCAAAGTCTCTCCCCAAATGCCCCCAAACGCCCCAAAGTCGCCCCTCTGGTTCCCCAAATGCCCCAAACACCCCAAAGTCTCTCCCCATATGCCCCCAACACCCCAAAGTCTCTCCCCAAATACCCCCAAACACCGAAGTCTCTCCCCAAATGCCCCCAAACGCCCCAAAGTCGCCCCTCTGGTTCCCCAAATGCCCCCAAACACCCCACAGTCTCTCCCCTGGCTCCCCAAACACCCCAAAATCACTCCCCTGTCCACTCAAACACCCCAAAGTCACTCCCCTGTCCACTCAAACACCCCAAAGTCACCCCTCTGGTCCCCCAAACACCCCAAAGTCTCTCCCCAAATGCCCTAAACACCCCAAAGTCTCTCCCCAAATGCCCCCAAATCCCCCAAAGTTGCCCCTCTGGTCCCCCAAATGCCCCCAAACACCCCAAAGTCACTCTCCTGTCCACTCGAACACCCCAAAGTCTCTCCCCAAATGCCCCAAACACACCGAAGTCTCTCCCCTGGCTCCCCAAACACCCCAAATTTGCCCCTCTGGTCCCCCAAATGCCCCAAACACCCCAAAGTCCCTCCCCAAATACCCCCAAACACCGAAGTCTCTCCCCAAATGCCCCCAAACACCCCAAAGTCTCTCCCCAAATGCCCCCAAACACCCCAAAGTCTCTCCCCAAATACCCCCAAACACACCGAAGTCTCTCCCCAAATGCCCCCAAACGCCCCAAAGTCGCCCCTCTGGTCCCCCAAATACCCCACAGTCTCTCCCCTGGCTCCCCAAACACCCCAAAGTCACTCCCCTGTCCACTCAAACACCCCAAAGTCTCTCCCCTGTCCACTCAAACACCCCAAAGTCCCCCCTCTACTCCCCCAAATGCCCCCAAACGCCCCAAAGTCACTCCCCAAATGCCCCAAACACCCCAAAGTCTCTCCCCTGGCTCCCCAAACACCCCAAAGTCACTCCCCTGTCCACTCAAACACCCCAAAGTCACCCCTCTGGTCCCCCAAATGCCCCCAAACGCCCCAAAGTCTCTCCCCAAATACCCTAAACACCCCAAAGTCTCTCCCCAAATACCCCCAAACACCCCAAAGTCTCTCCCCTGGCTCCCCTAACACCCCAAATTTGCCCCTCTGGTCCCCCAAATGCCCCCAAACGCCCCAAAGTCTCTCCCCAAATGCCCCCAAACACCCCAAAGTCTCTCCCCAAATACCCCCAAACACCGAAGTCTCTCCCCAAATGCCCCCAAACGCCCCACAGTCTCTCCCCTGTCCACTCAAACACCCCAAAGTCCCCCCTCTACTCCCCCAAATGCCCCCAAGTGCCCCAAAGTCTCTCCCCAAATGCCCCAAACACCCCAAAGTCTCTCCCCAAATGCCCTAAACACCCCAAAGTCTCTCCCCCGGCCCCTCAGCCGCCCCCCAAACACCCCCTAAATGCCCCCTAAATGCCCCCCAGTGCCCACCAGTGGAGGTAGTTGATGGAGTAGCTCCAGTGGTCCTCGATGTGCCAGCAGAAGGCCGAGAACACCATGCCCACGTAGAGCCAGGGCACCTTCATGCCCGAGATGTCGGCGTTGATGTGGCACAGCACCGACTGCTGCAGCACCGGCATCACGTTCAGGTTCCAGCCGCTGCCCGCGTACTCCTGGGGACACGGGGACAGCGTCACCCTGGCACGGGGACACCCAGGGGACAGGGGCACCTGGGCACGAGGACATGGCATCGCCCCCCATGGGGACAGGGACACCCCCAGGACAGCAGGGACAGCGTCACCCTGGCACGGGGACATGGCGTGGCCCCCCACGGGGACAGGGACACTCGCAGGACAGCATCACCTGGGCACGGGGACACCCAGGTGACAGGGGCGCCTGGGCACGAGGACATGGCATCGCCCCCCATGGGGACAGGGACACTCACAGGACAGTGTTACCCAGGCATGGGGACACCCAGGGGACAGGGGCACCTGGGCACGGGGACACCCAGGGGACAGGGGCACCTGGGCACGGGGACATGGCATCACCCCTCATGGGGACAGGGACACTCGCAGGACAGCATCACCAAGGGCACGGGGACATGGCATCACCCCCATGGGGACAGGGACACCCAGGGAACAGGGGCACCTGGGCACAGGGACACCCAGGGGACAGGGGCACCTGGGCATGGGGACATGGCATCACTCCCATGGGGACAGGGACACCACCAGGACAGCGTCACCAGGGCACAAGACACCCAGGGGACAGCAGGGACAGCGTCACCGAGGCCACGGGGACATGGCATCGCCCCTCATGGGGACAGCGACACCCCAAGGGACAGCAGCACCCCCATGGGGACACAGCCACCACAGGGGACAGGGACACTCCCAGGGACAACATCACCCCCCAGGGGCCACCGGGTCACCCGCCATGCACCAGTGAGCTGAGGTGACACTGTCCCAGGCAGTGACCTGGGGGAAGTGACAATGCCCCTGGCATGCCCTGGGGGAGGTGACAATGCCCCTGGTGCCCTCAGGGAGGTGACAATGCCCCTGGCAGTGACCTGGGGAGGGTGACAATGCCCCTGGCAGTGCCCCCAGGAAGGTGACAATGCCCCTGGCAGTGCCCAGGGGGAGGTGACACTGTCCCTGGTACCCCTGGGGGAGGTGACAATGCCCCTGGCAGTGACCTGGGGGAGGTGACACTGTCCCTGGTGCCCCCGGGGGAGGTGACAATGCCCCTGGCAGTGCCTGGGGGGAGGTGACAATGCCCCTGATGCCCCTGGGGGAGGTGACAATGCCCCTGGCAGTGCCCCAAGGAGGTGACAATGCCCCTGGCAGTGCCCTGGGGGAGGTGACACTGTCCCTGGTGCCCCTGGGGGAGGTGACAATGCCCCTGGCAGTGCCCTGGGGGAGGTGACACTGTCCCTGGTGCCCTAAGGGAGGTGACAATGCCCCTGGCAGTGACCTGGGGGGAGGTGACACTGTCCCTGGTGCCCCCGGGGGAGGTGACAATGCCCCTGGCAGTGCCCCAAGGAGGTGACAATGCCCCTGGCAGTGCCCTGGGGGAGGTGACAATGCCCCTGGCAGTGACCTGGGGAGGTAACACTCTCCCTGGCGCCCCTGGGGGAGGTGACAATGCCCCTGGCAGTGACCTGGGGGAGGTGACACTGTCCCTGGTGCCCTAAGGGAGGTGACAATGCCCCTGGCAGTGCCCCAAGGAGGTGACAATGCCCCTGGCAGTGCCCTGGGGGAGGTGACACTGTCCCTGGTGCCCTAAGGGAGGTGACAATGCCCCTGGCAGTGCCCTGGGGGAGGTGACAATGCCCCTGGCAGTGCCTGGGGGGAGGTGACACTGTCCCTGGTGCCCCTGGGGGAGGTGACAATGCCCCTGGCAGTGACCTGGGGGAGGTGACACTGTCCCTGGTGCCCCCAGGGGAGGTGACAATGCCCCTGGCAGTGCCCTGGAGAGGGTGACAATGCCCCTGGCATGCCCTGGGGGAGGTGACAATGTCCCTGGTAGTGCCCTGGGGGAGGTGACAATGCCCCTGGAGTCCCTGGGGGAGGTGACAATGCCCCTGACAGTGCCCGTGGGGGGGAGGTGACACTGTCCCACCTCCTCCTCGGGGGACAGGCGCCGTTTGCCGTCGCGCACGGGGAAGCCGGAGCCGAACTCCTTGGAGTGGATGTCGGCGCCGTACTCCACGGTCACGTCCTCCTCGATGCTGTTCACCAGGCGCCAGAACTCCTTCTCCACCAGCTCCGTGGGCACCATCTGCGGGCAGGGGGCTTCAGAGAGGGTAGGGAGAGGATTTGGGGGCATTTTGGGGGGGTTTGGGGGGATTTTGGGGGAGTTTGGGGCTGTTCTCCGTGGGCACCATCGGTGGGCAGGGGGTTTCAGGGGGGCAGGAAGGGGATTTGGCGGGGGTTTGGGGGAATTTTGGGGGGGTTTGGGGCTGTTCACCAGGTGCCAGAACTCTTCCACCAGCTCCGTGGGCACCATCTGCGGGCAGGGGGCTTCAGGGGGGGCCGGGAGGGGATTTGGGGGCTTTTTGGGGGGGTTTGAGGGGATTTTGGGTGGGATTTGGAGGCTGTTCACCAGAACTCCTCCACCTCCTGGTGCTCCATGGGCATCATCTGTGGGCAGGGGGCTTCAGAGAGGGGCAGGGGCTTCAGAGAGGGCGGGGAGAGGATTTGGGGGCATTTTGGGGGGGTTTAGGGGAATTTTGGGGGGGTTTGGGGCTGTTGACCAGGCGCCAGAAGTCCTTCTCCACCAGCTCCGTGGGCACCATCTGCGGGCAGGGGGCTTCAGGGGGGAGTCTGGGGGGCTCGGGGGAGCCTGGGGGGGTTTTGGGGTGATGCAGGTGGGTTTTGGGGGGATCCAGGCAGGTTTTGGGAGGATTCAGCTGGGTTTTGGGGAATCCAGGTGGATTTTGGGGGAATCCAGGCAGGTTTTGGGGTGATGCAGAGAGGTTTTGGGGGGATCCAGACAGGTTTTGGGGGGATCCAGGCAGGTTTTGGGGGGATGCAGAGGGGTTTTGGGGGGATCCAGGTGGGTTTTGGGATGATGCAGAGGGGTTTTGGGGGAATCCAGGCAGGTTTTGGGGGGAGGGATCCAGGCAGGTTTTGGGGTGATGCAGAGGGGTTTTGGGGGGATCCAGGCAGGTTTTGGAGGGATCCAGGCGGGTTTTGGGGGGATCCAGGCGGGTTTTGGGGGGATCCAGGCGGGTTTTGGGGGGATCCAGAGGGGGTTTGGGGAGAGAGATCCAGGCAGGTTTTGGAGGGAGGGATCCAGGCAGGTTTTAGGGTGATGCAGAGGGGTTTTGGGGGGAGGGATCCAGGCAGGTTTTGGGGGTCCCGGGGGGGTTTTGGGGTGCTCACGTGGACGGGCATGTTGAAGTAGTCGGCCTTGAAGGCGTCGGCCATCTCCCCGAAGCTCTGCAGGGTGTACTCCCGCGTGGCCTGCTCGAAGCCAAACGCCTCCGGGGGCCGCTTGCACTCCTGGGGGGGGACACCGGGGGGGGGTCAGGGGGCTTGAGGACACCAGGGGGCTTGGGGACACCGGGAGGGGTCATTTGGGACACCGGGGTGGGGGTGGGGGGGGGTCAGGAGACAGCAGAAGGGGTCATTTGGGACAGCAGGAGGGGTCAGGGGGTTTGGGAAGTCGGGAGGGGTCACTGGGGACAGCTCCAGGTACTTGAGGAGCCCCACAGAAAGCACCTCGGGGGGTCCCTAAACCCACAGATCAGGGGGGCCCCAACCCCACAGATGGGGGTCCCTAAACCCACAGATCAGGGGGTCTCAGACCCACAAATCAGGGGGTCTCTAAACCCACAGATCAGGGGGTCCCAGCCCCACAGATCAGGGGGTCCCCAAACCCACAGATCAGGGGGGTCCCTAACCCCACAGATCAGGGGGTCCCTAAACCCACAGACGGGGGTCCCTAAACCCAGAGACCAGGGGGTCCCAACCCCACAGACAGGGGTCTCTAAACCCACAAATCAGGGGGTCCCTACCCCACAGATCAGGGGGTCCCTAAACCCACAGATCAGGGGGTCCCAGCCCCACAGATCAGGGGGGTCCCAGCCCCACAGATCAGGGGGGTCCCTAACCCCACAGATCAGGGGGTCCCTAAACCCACAGACCAGGGGGTCCCAGCCCCACAGACACAACTGGATGGGATTTAGGAGCCCCCATCCCACAGATCACACGAACCCAAACCCCCCTGAAAGTCAGGACATCACACAAGATGGGGGGTCCCAGCCCCACAGCCGGGATGCGACCCACGCCGGGCGACCCCAGGGGGTTGTCCCCGTGTCCCCCCCTCACCGCCATGACGCATTTGGGGCAGCGCCAGATGCCCTTGGGGATCTCGGGCAGGGGGGGCAGCAGGCAGAAGATGTGGTAGTTGTCATCACAGCCGTCGCACAGCAGCAGCTTGTCGTCCTCGTCGCCCCGCGAGCAGATGCGGCACACGTAGGAATCCACCTGGAAAGGGAAGGCAAAACGGGCATTTCAGGGGGGGATTTGGGGGATTTTTTGGGGGGGATTCGTCACCCCTACTCACGAACTGGCTGTTGCTGTGGCTGCGGCGCAGCCTCATGGTCATCTTGGTGCAGGGCTCGGGGCTGTGGCGCAGCTCGTCCCGCGGCCCCGGGGACACCGGGGACGCCCGGGGCTCGGCCGGCGGCTCCTCCTTCACCACCACCGTGGGGGGGCACTCGGGGCCGTCCTTGTCTGCGGGGAGGGGGGAAACGGGGGTCACCGGGAGATTTGGGGGGGCTGAAGCATGGGGGGTTACTGGGAGATTGGGGGGCTGAGGCATTGGGGGGTGCTGAGAGATTGGGGGGGCTGAGAGATTGGGGGGTACTGGGAGATTGGGGGGGCTGAAGCATGGGGAGATTGGGGGGGCTGAGAGATTGGGGGGTTACTGGGAGATTGGGGGGCACTGGGAGATTTGGGGGGGCTGAATCATGGGGGGGGTTACTGGGAGATTGGGGGGGCTGAAGCATAGGGGGGTACTGAGAGATTGGGGGGCTGAGAGATTGGGGGGTTACTGGGAGATTGGGGGGCACTGGGAGATTGGGGGGGCTGAAGCATTGGGGGGTACTGAGAGATTGGGGGGCTGAGAGATTGGGGGGTTACTGGGAGATTGGGGGGCACTGGGAGATTGGGGGGGGCTGAAGCATTGGGGGGTACTGAGAGATTGGGGGGGCTGAAGCATGGAGGGGGTACTGGGAGATTGTGGGGCTGAGAGATTGTGGGGTTACTGGGAGATGGGGGGGCTGAATAATAGAGGGGGGTACTGGGAGATTGGGGGTGCTGAGATTGGGGGGTACTGGGAGATTGGGGGGGCTGAAGCATAGGGGGGTACTGGGAGATTGGGGGGCATGAATCATGGGGGGGTGCTGAGAGATTGGGGGGGCTGAAGCATTGGGGGGGCTGAGAGATTGGGGGGTTACTGGGAGATTGGGGGACACTGGGAGATTTGGGGGGGCTGAATCATGGGAGGGTACTGGGAGATTGGGGGGGCTGAGAGATTGGGGGGGGCTGAACCATGGGGGGGGTTACTGGGAGATTGGGGGGGCTGAAGCATTGGGGGGTACTGAGAGATTGGGGGGCTGAAGCATGGAGGGGGTACTGGGAGATTGTGGGGCTGAGAGATTGGGGGGTTACTGGGAGATTGGGGGGCTGAGAGATTGGGGGGCACTGGGAGATTTGGGGGGGCTGAATAATGGAGGGGTTACTGGGAGATTGGGGGGGCTGAGAGATTGGGGGGGCTGAACCATGGGGGGGTTACTGGGAGATTGGGGGGGCTGAAGCATTGGGGGGTACTGAGAGATTGGGGGGGCTGAAGCATTGGGGGGGTACTGAGAGATTGGGGGGGCTGGAGCATGGAGGGGGTACTGGGAGATTGTGGGGCTGAGAGATTGGGGGGGTACTGGGAGATTTGGGGGGGCTGAGAGATTGCGGGAGGAGAAGGGGAACCTAAAGACTGGGAGGAAAAGGGGAACCTAAAGAACTGGAAGGGGTCCCTAAAGAACTGGGAGGAAAAGGGGTCCCTAAAAACTGGGAGGGGGCTGTCTGTCCCACAACAGAGAAGTCTGTCCCTAGGTAACTGGGGAGAGAAAGTTCCTAAAGAACTGATAAAGAGATATCCCATAAAACCTGTGGGTGTGGGACAGAGTCCCAAAAAAAATGAGGAGAGGTACCCAGAAGTTCTGGGGGGGTGTGACCCAAAAGAGAGAGGGGAGAGGAAAAGAAAGAGGGTCCTCGAAGAACCCGAAAGAACGTGGGAGACAGCCCAGACAAACTGTGGGCAAAGAGGCTCCCACAAGAACGATGGAGGTACTCCAGAATTAAAAAAAAAAAGATCCCAAAAAGACACAGAGGCTCCCAGAAAAATTTAAGGGGTCCCAACAACCCCTGCACCCCCACATGAAGGGGGTCCCCGATACCTTTCTTCCTCAGGGTCTTGTCCTTGGCCACCAGCCCCAAGCCCAACATTTTGGGCCCGGCGCCGTAAATCTGCAGCTTCTTCAGCTCGGGGTTCTTCTCGATGTCCTCCTCCGTGGGCTCGGGCTGCGGGACAGCGGAGTCAGGGGGATGCCAGGGGGGATTTAGGGGTGCCAGGGAGGGTTTTGGGGTGCCCACCTCCTGCTGCAGGCGCTTGGCACGCCGGCCGTAGCTGTTGAACTTGGAGGGCTGCACGGACTGGCGCAGCGGGATGCTGTGGGGTTTGTACTCGCGGTCCTTCTCCTCGCTCTCAAAGGGCCGCGCGTGGCACTGCTGGAGGGACAGGGAGGGGACCCTCAGCGTGGCCCGGGGTCCCCCCCTGAGCCCCCCACCCACCGAGGCCCCGCGCTCACCACCAGGTTGGCCCCGGACTGGTACATCTCGTAGGGGTAGATGATGCGCTCGTAGTGCGCCCGCAGCAGCGAGCCGATGTTCTTGCCCGACGGGTACGAGAGGCGCTGGGCCACCCGCGCCCACCGCCGGTCCTTGCAGATGGCCTCGTAGCCACCTTCCTCCATCACCACCTGAGAGGGGACACAGAGCCTTCAGGGACACCCCAGAGCCACCCCACGGCCACCCGCGCCCACCGCCGGTCCTTGCAGATGGCCTCGTAGCCACCTTCCTCCATCACCACCTGAGAGGGGACAATGAGCCTTCAGGGACACCCCAGAGCCACCCCACGGCCATCCAGGGCCACCCGCGCCCACCGCCGGTCCTTGCAGGTGGCCTCGTAGCCACCTTCCTCCATCACCACCTGTGAGGGGACACCGAGCACTCAGGGACAGCCCAGAGCCACCCCAGGGTCACCCAGGGACACACACGGCCATCCAGGGCCACCCACAGCCACCACCGGTCCTTGCAAGTGGCCTCGTAGCCACCTTCCTCCATCACCACCTGTGAGGGGACACAGAGCCTTCAGGGACACCCCAGAGCCACCCCACGGCCATCCAGGGCCACCCGCGCCCACCACCGGTCCTTGCAGGTGGCCTCGTAGCCACCTTCCTCCATCACCACCTGTGAGGGGACAATGACTGTTCAGGGACACCCCAGAGCCACCCCACGGCCATCCAGGGCCACCCGCGCCCACCACCGGTCCTTGCAGGTGGCCTCGTAGCCACCTTCCTCCATCACCACCTGTGAGGGGACAATGAGCGTTCAGGGACACCCCAGAGCCACCCATGGCCATACAGGGCCATCACCGGTCCTTGCAGATGGCCTCACAGCCACCTTCCTCCATCACCTCCTGTGAGGGGACACTGAGTGCTCAGGGACACCCCAGAGCCACCCCAGGGCCACCCACGGCCATCCAGGGCCACCCGCGCCCACCGCCGGTCCTTGAAGATGGCCTTGTAGCCACCCCCTTCCATCACCTCCTGTGAGGGGACACTGAGCATTCAGGGACACTCCAGAGCCACCCAGGGACACACACGGCCACCCAGAGCTAGTCAGAGCCACCCATGGTCATCCACAGCCACCCTGGGCCACTGCCAGTCCTTGCAGGTGGCCTCGTAGCCACCTTCCTCCATCACCACCTGTGAGGGGACACCGAGCGCTCAGGGACAGCCCAGAGCCACCCCAGGGTCACCCAGGGACACACACGGCCATCCAGGGCCACCCACAGCCACCACCGGTCCTTGCAGGTGGCCTCGTAGCCACCTTCCTCCATCACCACCTGAGAGGGGACACGGAGCACCCAGGAGCACCCAGGGCCACTCATTGTCACCCAGGGCCACCCCAGAGCCAGCCATGGCCATCCACAGCCACCCAGGGCCACCTACAGTCCTTGCAGGTGGCCTCAAGCCACCTTCCTCCGTCACAACCTTTGAGGGGACACGGAGCACCCAGGGCCACTCACTGTCACCCAGGGCCACCCAGGGCCACTCACTGTCACCAAGGGCCACCCAGGGCCAGCCATGGCCACCCCCAATCCTTGCAGGTGGCCTCAAGCCACCTTCCTCCGTCACAACCTGTGAGGGGACACGGAGCACCCAGGGCCACTCATTGTCACCCAGGGCCACCCCAGAGCCACTCATTGTCACCCAGGAGCACCCAGGGCCACTCATTGTCACCCAGGACCACCCCAGAGCCACTCATTGTCACCCAGGAGCACCCAGGGCCACTAATTGTCACCCAGGGCCACCCCAGAGCCAGCCATGGCCATCCACAGCCACCCAGGGCCACCTACAGTCCTTGCAGGTGGCCTCAAGCCACCTTCCTCCTTCACAACCTTTGAGGGGACACGGAGCACCCAGGGCCACTCACTGTCACCCAGGGCCACCCCAGGGCCAGCCATGGCCACCCCCAATCCTTGCAGGTGGCCTCAAGCCACCTTCCTCCGTCACAACCTGTGAGGGGACACGGAGCACCCAGGGCCACTCACTGTCACCCAGGAGCACCCAGGGCCACTCACTGTCACCCAGGACCACCCCAGAGCCACTCATTGTCACCCAGGGCCACCCCAGAGCCACTCATTGTCACCCAGGGCCACTCATTGTCACCCAGGACCACCCCAGAGCCACTCATTGTCACCCAGGACCATCCAGGGCCACTCATTGTCACCCAGGGCCACCCACTGTCACCCAGGAGCACCCAGGGCCACTCATTGTCCCCAAGGACCATCCAGGGCCACTCATTGTCACCCAGAGCCACCCCAGAGCCACTCACTGTCACCCAAGGACCATCCAGAGCCACTCATTGTCCCCAAGGACCATCCAGGGCCACTCATTGTCACCCAGGGCCACCCCAGAGCCACTCACTGTCACCCAAGGACCATCCAGGGCCACTCATTGTCACCCAGGACCACTCATTGTCACCCAGGACCATCCAGGGCCACTCATTGTCACCCAGGACCACCCCAGAGCCACTCACTGTCACCCAGGGCCACCCCAGAGCCACTCATTGTCACCCAGAGCCACTCATTGTCACCCAGGACCACTCATTGTCACCTAGGGCCACCCCAGGGCCACTCACTGTCACCCAGGGCCACCCCAGAGCCACCTGTGCCCGTGGCTGGTCCTTGCACCCCCCCCCATCACTGCGTACCCCAGAACTGGGCACGTTCCCCCCTAAATGGGGGCAGCAAACTCCTCTAAAAGCAAACATTTCCCCCCCCCCCAGAAGTAATTAATTCTGTGATTATTAATTATTCCCCCAGGAAAAAACAATTACCCCCGTAATTAGAACAAAATGAACCCCCTAAAGAGCAAAATGCACCCCAAAAACAAAATTAAATTCCTGATTGGGAAAATTCAATTAAATTCCTGATTGGGAAAATTCAATTAAATTCCTAATTGGGAAAATTCAATTAAATTCCTAATTGGGAAAATTAATTTAAATTCGAAATTGGGGAAATTACCCCCAAAGAGGGTAATTAACCCCCCCTAAATGAGAAAATGCCTCCACAGGGGAAGTCACCCCCCCAATAAAAAATAAACCCCCAAAGGAACAATCAACCCCCACCCCAGATCAGAAGACACCCCAAAATTTGGGGGAATTGACCCCCAAAACAGGAAAATACCCCCCCCCAGGAGACAATCACCACTCGGGGGGCACCTTCATCATCCTCACCCCCAAGGTGTGACCCCCGGGGGGGCTGGGGGGGGGTCCCCATTGTGCCCCCCCAATTTTTCCCCCATCCCCCAGATGAGAAGACACCCCAAAATTTGGGGAAATTGACCCCCAAAATAGGAAAAGACCCCCCCCAGGACACAATCCCAATTGGGGGGGCACCTTCATCATCCTCACCCCCACGGGGGGGTCCCCGTTTTGCCCCCCCCTCACCTTGCTGAGGCTGTAGAGGTCGAGGATCCGCCGCTCCACGTTGGGAATTTTCAGGGAGGAGCCCTGGATCTCCCAAAATTTGGCGATCTGGTCCAGGTAGTTCAGCTTCACCCGGGTCTGCGCCTATGGGTGGGGGGGTTAGGAAACGAGGGGGGGGGCAAAGAGGTGGGTGAGACCTTGGAGCACCCCAAAATCAGCCCTAAAAGCCCCCCAAACCCCACTCACCTCCAGCTCGTTGAGCCGCTGGATGCGGGGGGTGAACCTGAAGTTGTCGACCTCGACAGCAAAGGGGGGCTGCCAGTCCTGGGGGGGCAAAGGGGGGGTCAGGGATGGGCACAGAGCCAGTTTGGGGGGGCAGCAGACATGGACCCCCCCCCAAGGGTGGCACGGGGCGGCCCTGGGAGCTGCACAGCGGAAAAGGGGGAAAAAACCCTGAATTTTGGGGGAATAAACCCCAAACTGGGAGGGAATAAACCCCAGATTTTGGGGGAAAAAAAGCCAAACTGGGGGGGGGAATAAACCCTAAACTGAGGGGGAATAAACCCCAAATTTTGGGGGATAAACCCTAAAAGTTGGGGGAATAAACCCCAAACTGGGGGGGAATAGACCCCAAATTTAGGGGGAATAAACCCCAAATGTTGGGGGAAAAAAAACCCAAACGGGGGGGGGGGGGGGGGGAATAAACCCTAAACTGAGAGGGGAATAAACCCCAAATATTGGGGGGGGGAATAAAGCCCAAATCTTGGGGGAATAAACCCCTAACTGGGGGGGAACAGACCCCGAATTTTGGGGGAATTAACCCCAAACTGGGGGGAATAAACCCCAAACTGGGGGGGAATAGACCCCAAACTGGGGGGGGGAATAAACCCTAAAGTAGGGGGCAATAAACCCTAAACTGGGGGGGATAAACCCAAAACTGGGAGGGAATAAACCCCAAATTGGGGGGGAATAAACCCTAAACTGAGGGGGAAGAAACACCAAATTTTGGGGGAATAAACCCCAAATTTTGGGGGAATAAACCCCAAACTGGAGGGGAATAAACACCAAATTTTGGGGGGGGAATAAACCCAAATTTTGGGGGAATAAACCCCAAGTTGGGGGGGAATAAACCCTAAACTGGGGGGGAATAAACCCCAAATTTTGGGGGAATAAACCCTAAACTGGGGGGGGAATAAACCCCAAACTGGGAGGAATAAACCCCGAATTGGGGGGAATAAACCCCGAATTGGGAGGGAATAAACCCCAAATGTTGGGGGAATAAACCCCAAATGTTGGGGGAATAAACCCCAAACTGGGGGGGATTAAACCCCGAATTTTGGGGGAATAAACCCCGAATTTTGGGGAATAAGCCCCAAACTGGGGGGGAATAAACCTCAAACTGGGGGGGGGGATAAACCCCAAACTGGGGGGAATAAACCCCAAATTTTGGGGGAATAAACCCCAAACTGGGGGGGAATAAACCACAAATTTTGGGGAATAAGCCCCAAACTGGGGGGGAATCAACCCGGAATTTTGGGGGAATAAACCCCAAACTGGGGGGGGGGGGGGGTCAGCAGCAATGCCCCCTTCCCCCCCCCCCATGTCCTGCACAGGCAGGGAGAACACACAGCCCAAATTTGGGGGGGCAAGGGGGTTCAGACCCATGCCCCCCACACGGTCCTGAAGGGGCAAGGAGAAATTTGGGGCACACAGCCTAAATTTGGGGGGCACGGAGAACACACAGCCCAAATTTGGGGGGGCACGGAGAACACACAGCCCAAATTTGGGGGGCAAATTTGGGGGGACACATAGAACACACAGCCCAAATTTGGGGGGGCACGGAGAACACACAGCCCAAATTTGGGGGGGGCACAGAGAACACACAGCCCAAATTTGGGGGGGCACGGAGAACACACAGCCCAAATTTGGGGGGGCAAATGACCAAAATTTGTGGGGGGGGGGGGACTCAGCCCAAATTCGAGGCTCCCCACGTGCCCCCCCCCGCAGCGAGGGCCACCCCCGCACCCCCCGTGGCACCGGGGGGGGGGGACACACCGGGGGTGCCCCGCGGGGCCGGTGACGCCAGCACGGCCCGGCCCGGCCCTCCCGGAAGCCCTTCCCTCTCCGAGCAGGGGGGGGAGACCGGTTCATCCTGTCCCCCCCCCCCGCGCCCACCGGGACCCCCCCCCAAACCGGCCACGGCGACAAAGGGACCCCCCCCAAAAAAAAAACAGGAAACAAGCCGGGAAATGGGAGTGGGGGGAGCGCGGTTGGTGAGGACGGGGGGGGGGTTCAGCCGCCACCTTCCCCCCCCCCCCAGGTGCCCCCCCCGGTTCCCCCCCATGCCGGGGGTCGCTGCCCGAGTCGGGGACCCCCCCCCCGGAGCGGCGGGACCCCCCCGCGGCCGCAGACAAAGGCTCGGCGCTGGCGCCATATTGGCCGTGTCACTGTTGTTGTTGTGAGGCCGCGGGGGGGGGACACCGGGACCACCCCCCCGCCCCCCCCGAACCGCCGGGGGGGGGGGCACCGAGATCCCCCCGAGCCCGCGGGGACTCCCCCCTACAGGAGCACGAGGGGTCCTGGGGGGGGGGGGGAATATTGGGGGGGGGGTCTGGGCCCCCAACCCCACCACGAGGTTTGGGCTGTGCAGGACCCCCCCCCCCCCAAAATTCAGCCCCCCCTCCCCCCGGGACCCCCCCCCGGTTATTCCTAAAGGGGGGAGGGGGTATTTAAACCCCCCCAAAGCAGATACAGCCCCCCCCCCCACAAACCCATAACTGCCCCCCCCCGGGGTATTTCCCCCCCCCCCCCCACCACGAGGACGCAGCAGGAGCACTGAGGATTAATTACCCCCCCCTGGTGGGGGTCATTATCCCCCCCCTTAATTAGAAATTAACCCGGGGGGGGTCATTAACTCCTCCCCTAAATTAGAAATTACTCCGGGGGGGGGGAGAAGAATGAAGTGTCCCCCCCCCCCAAAAATCTCCATAAAAACAATTACCGCCCCAAAATAAAAAATATCCCCCCCCGGGGAAATAAATACCCCCCCAAAAGCGGGGAGGGGGGCAATTCCCACCCCCCAAATTCACAAATGACCCCTCCAAGGGGGGGGGGAACCGACCCCAACCCCACACCCGAGAGGCTCCCCCCAGAAGCCCCCCCAGAGCGAGGGGGGGTCCCCCAAAACCCCCCCGTACTCACGGCCGGGGGTCGGATTTTGCAGATTCCGCTTTTCTCGGCGATCGGGCGGATCTTGGCGATGTAACCCAGCGGGTCGCTGAACTCGGCCCAGCTGGGCTCGAACACGGGACACTCCGGCGGCGGCAAAAAGTCCTCGGGGGGCTCCGGTTCCGCCGCCGCCGCCGCCCACGGCGACCCCCACTCCCCTCGCTGCTCCGCGCCGGCCCCGCCGCGGGGACCCCCGAGGGGCCGCCGGGCCTTGTCCTCGGCGCCGGGCCGCTCCCCTGCGCGGGCCCCGCGCTCCTCGGGGGGCTTGCGGGGGCTCCGCTCCTCGCCCGGGGGTCGCCCCCCGGTTCCTTTGCCGGGTCCCCCCCCGGCCTTACCCCCGCGGTTCGCCCCCGGTCCGGGGGGGCCGCGGAGCGCTCGGGGCCTTCTCGTCCCCCGCCGCTTTAGGGGGCGCGGCCGCCGGCCGGGGGGGCCCCGCGTCCCCGGAGGGCTCCGGGCCCCCCCACTCCGCGCCGCGGCCCCGCTTGGGCTCCTCGTCCCCCGTCGGGCGGCGGCGGGGGGACCCACGGCGGGGACCCCCCCGGGCCGGGCCCCCACTCGGCCCAGCCGCCCTCTGCGCGCTGCTGCTCCCCCTCCTCCATGCCTCGCACCGAGGGGAGCGGGGGGTTCCCGGGCTGCCCGCCGGGACCCCCTCAGGGGGCCATGGAGGCCCCGCCGCCCCCCGCGCCGCCCCCTCACAGGCCGCGGGCCGGCCCCCCCCTCCGCCCCGAGCCGCGGGGAAAAGGGGGGGGTCGAGACAGCGCCCGCGAGCTCCGCCGACCCGCCGGCCCCTCCGCGGCCCCTGCGCCGCCTCTCCGGCCCGTCCAGCCCCGCCGCCCCGCGCTCCGCCCGCCTCACAGCCGAGGCCTGCCCGGTCCCCCCGGCCGGGCCGCCGCCGCCATCTTGGGTCCTCCTCCTCCTGCCGCCCGCCCCCCGCCCGCGCGCACGCGCGCACTGCGCAGGCGCGGCCGCGCACGCCGCCCCGGGCGGTGCGGTGAGTCCGCGTGTCCTTCCGCCGCGGGACCGGGACGGGCGCAGAGCGCCGCCGCAGCGCCTCGACCGCCGGCGAGGGTGGGAACGGAGAAAGGGGAAAAGGCACCGGAGCCTCCCCGCCGCGGCCCGGATGGCGGGAGGCGGTGTGGCGGAATGAGGGACGGAGAAATAGTCCTCAGGCTCCGCCCCGGCCGCAGCGGAGGGTTCCGCGGCACCGCTCGCCTCCGCGGCTGGGTCAGCGGAGAGGCCGGGACTTGTTGTGCACGTTTAAAGGGACGCACGGCGCATGCGCGTCCGGCG
Source organism: Motacilla alba alba (assembly GCF_015832195.1). Lineage (NCBI taxonomy): Eukaryota > Metazoa > Chordata > Aves > Passeriformes > Motacillidae > Motacilla > Motacilla alba. The sequence continues at coordinate 1,802,866 of NW_024037447.1, forward strand.
GCAGCGGGGAGGGCGGGGTCACGCGGAGGGGCGGGGTTTGATGATGTCACGCCCCTCTAGGCCACGCCTTTCTGCCCCTCCACGCCCTCCTCGAGACCCCCGGGACCCCCGTGGACCCTACAGACCCCTATGGACCCCTATAGACCCCTACATACCCCCAGGGACCCTCATGGACTCTGTAAACCCCTATAGACCCCTAAGGACCCCCCATAGACCCTATAGACCCCTATGGACTCCCAGGGACCCCCATGGACCCTATAGACCCCTATGGACTCCCAGGGACCCTCATGGACCCCATAGACCTCTATGGACCCTATAGACCCCTACATACCCCCAGGGACCCTCATGGACCCTATAGACCCCTATGTACCCCCAGGGACCCTCATGGACCCTATAGACCTCTATAGACCCCCATGGACCCTATAGACCCCTATGGACCCCCAGGGACCCCCATAGACCCTATAGACCCCCAGGGACACCCATGGACCTTATAGACCCTTATGGACCCCCATGGACCCTATAGACCCCCAGGGACACCCATGGACCCTATGGACCCCTATAGACCCCTATGGACCCCCATGGACCCTATAGACCCCTATGAACCCCCAGGGACGCTCATGGACTCTATAGACCCCTAAGGACCCCCATAGACCCTATAGACCCCTATGGACACTCAGGGACCCCCATAGACCCTATAGACCCCCAGGGACACCCATGGACCCTATAGACCTCTATGGACTCCCAGGGACCCTCACGGACCCTATAGACTCCTATGGACCCCCAGGGACCCCCATGGACCCTATAGACCCCTATGGATCCCCTAAAGACCCCTATGGATCCTATAGACCCCTTTAGACTCCCAGGGACCCTCATGGGCCCTATAGACCCCTAAGGACCCCCAGGGACCCTCATGGACCCTATAGACCCCTAAGGATCCCCCAGGGACACCCATGGACCCTATAGACCCCCAGGGACACCCATGGACCCTATAGACCCTTATGGACCCCCATGGACCCTATAGACCCCTATGGATCCTATAGACCCCTGTAGACTCCCAGGGACCCTCATGGGCCCTATAGACCTCTATAGACCCCTAAGGACCCCCATGGACCCTACAGACTCCTATATACTCCCAGGGACCCTCATGGATCCTACAGAGCCCCCTGGACCCTATAGGCCCCTACCCCTATGGAACCCCCATGGACCCCAAACCCACAGGACCCCCGTATCTCCTATAGCCCTGCAGCCCCTAAGGATCCCCAGGGCCTTTACAAACCCCTATAGCTCTCGTGGCCCCTATAGCCCCAACAATCCCTATACCCTCATGGCCCCTATAGCCCCAATGATCTCTATAGCCCTCATGGCCCCTAGGGGACCCCTATAGCCCCCATGGTCCCTCCAGCCCCCATGGCTCCTGTAGGCCCCAGAGAACCCAGGACCCCTATAGCCCTCATGGCCCCTATAGCACCCAGGACCCCTATAGGCCCCATAGCCTCTCTAGCCCCCATGGCCCCTATAGACCCAAGGACCTCCATAGCCTCTAAAACCCCCAGGACCCCTATATCCCCCAGAGCTCCTATAGCCCCCAGAGCCCCTATAGTCCCCATAGCTCCTATAGCCCCCAGAGCCCCTATAGCCCCCAGAGCTCCTATAGCCCCCATAGCCCCTATAGCCCCTATAGCCCCCAGAGCCCCTATAGCCCCCAGAGCCCATATAGCCCCCATAGCCTCTCTAACCCCCAGGACCCCTATATCCCCCAGAGCTCCTATAGCCCCCAGAGCCCCTATAGTCCCCATAGCCCCTATAGCCCCCATAGCCCCTATAGCCCCCATAGCCCCTATAGCCCCCAGAGCTCCTATAGCCCCCATAGCCCCTATAGCCCCCCAGAGCCCATATAGCCCCCATAGCCTCTCTAACCCCAAGGACCCCTATAGCCCACAGAGCCCCTATAGCCCCCATAGCCTCTCTAACCCCCATGGCCCCTATAGCCCCCATAGACCCTATAGCCCCCAGAGCCCCTATAGCCCCCAGAGCTCCTATAGCCCCCAGAGCCCCTATAGCCCCCAGAGCTCCTATAGCCCCCAGCACCCCTATAACCCTCAGAATCTCTACAGCCCCTATGGCCCCTATAGCCCCCATAGCTCCTATAGCCCCCAGAGCCCCTATAGCCCCCATAGCTCCTATAGCCCCCAGAGCTCCTATAGCCCCCATAGCTCCTATAGCCCCCAGAGCTCCTATAGCCCCCAGAGCCCCTATAGCCCCCATAGCTCCTATAGACCCCAGAGCCTCTCTAACCCCCAGGACCCCTATAGCCCCCAGGACCCCTATAGCCCCTCAGAACCCCACAGCCCCATCATCCCTATTACATCCCCTATACCTCCCAAACCCCTTCAATCCCCCACTCCCCCTCCCCTATAGCCCCTATAGGTGTGTGTGTCCCCCCCCCCCAAAGAAGCGCTGGCGGGCGGGGCCGGCCGGTCCGTTTATGAAGCATCAAATATACAGTCTCTTATATACAGGGCCCGGCGCGGGCGCATGCGGGTGCCTGGGGGGCTCCCCGGGGATGGGGGGGGGGGGGGCCCGGCCGCCTGGAACCCCCCCCCCCAAAACCCCCAAAACCCCCGGGGGGACCCCAGGCGGGCGGGGTGGGGGTGGGGGGACGGGGGGAAAAAGGGGGGAGGTTAAAGTGCCATGTGACATTCAGCCTGAGCTGGGAACGGGGTGGGGGGGGGAAGGGGGGGGCAGCATCGCCGCCGGACCCCCGGGATGGCTAAGGGGGTGGGGGGGGCACCCGGTTAGGCGGGGACCCCCCCCCCCTCCTCTTCCTCGCTCCTGGTGGGGGGGGGGGCAGCCAGACACGAGCCACGTGCAGGTTTTGTTTTTTTGGGGGGGTGGGGGGGAAATGGGGGGGGGGGGGGTTACAAAAAGAACCACCGCGTCCAGCCGGGGGGGGGGGGGGGGTTGGGGGGAAGGGGGGGGGGGCTCAGACCACCGTGCTGATGCGGTTCCCCCCCTTGGGTTTGGGGGGGCCCTGGCCGGCCTGGGCCAGGGGCGAGGTGGGGCCGGCGGGGGAGTGGGGGCTGAGGGGGGTGTGGGGCGACGGGGGCGGCAGGGGGGGGGTAGGAAGGGTGGGGGGGGGATGGGCGAGTGGGGGGGGGCCCGCGTGGTGGTGGTGATGGTGGTGATGGTGGTGATGGGCAGGGGGCGCCGCGCCCCCTCCTCCCCCCCGTAAAGCCCCCCCGGCCGGGCCCCCCCCAACTCCGCCGCCCCCCCCGAACACGAAGTGCTTGGCGGGGGCGGGGGGCGGCGGCGGGTGGTGGTGCGGGGGGGGCCCGGGGGGGTACGCGTGCGACAGCCCGTGGTGGGCGGGCGCGGGGCTGTAGAGGGGCAGGGGGGACAGCGGCTGCCGGGGGGCGCCGGGAGGAGCCCCCCCCCTTTTGCCGGGCCGGTGCAAGGTGTAATGGGGGTGCGGGGGGGGGGAACCCCCCGCCGGGGGGGCCGTGCTGCTGGGGGGGCGCCGATAACGGCGGGGTGGGCCCGCCGTGGAAGCGCGGGGGGGCCCCGGCGGCGATGGCCGGCAGCGGCGGGCGGGGGCGCGGGCCGGTTGGGAGGGGGCGGCTGCTGCGGGTACGGCGGCGGCGGCGGAGGGCCCGGACCCCCCCCCCGCGCCCGCCGCGCCCCCCCGGGCCCGTGGCAGTACTGGGCGTGCAGCGCCTGCAGCTTGGAGGGGCCCTCGGGGGGGGCGCGGCGGGCGGCGGGTGGTGGTGGTGATGCGATGAGGACGCCGAGGAGGAGGAGGCCGAGGCCGAAGCGGGACCCCCCGCGCCGGGGGGGGGGCCCGGCGGGGCCTTTGCCGCGGCGGCTGCCGAACAGCGAGCCCCAGGAAGGACGAGGAGTTGGAGACCGGCCGGGCCGGGGGCTTGTAGCCCCCCTCGGGGGCGCGCCCCGGGCCCCCCCGCGCCTGCGGCCGGGGGCTGCTGATGATGGAGCCCTGAAAGGGGGCGGGGTCAGCAGGGGAAAGCCACGCCCCTCTCGGGCTTCGGCACCGCCCATCAATGGGGCAGCCCCGCCCGTTTTGTGTGCAAGCCACGCCTCCCCACCGCTAGCCCCGCCCTCAAGGCACAAACGAGCTGCCATTGGTTGATAAGAGCAGCCATCAGCGCTTGGCCCCGCCCCCAGAGCATGCACAAACCCCGCCCTTCCATCCAGGCCCCGCCCCTTTTCCAGATGACGGGTGGTTTGACAGCCTGGGGGCGGGGCTAAAGTGGGCGGGGGTTGGGTGTGGCACTTGGGGTGACACTCAGAGGTGTGACACTCAGGGGTGTGACATTTGGGGTGGCTCTAAAGGGGTGGCACTCAGGGTGTGGCAGTCAGGGTGTGACAGGGGTGTGACACTCAGGGGGTGACACTCAGGGGTGGCAGTCAGGGGTGTGACAGGGGTGTGACATTTGGGGTGACACTCAGGGGGTGACACTCAGGGGGTGGCATTCGGGGTGGCACTCAGGGGTGGCACTCGGGTGTGACAGGGGGGTGGCACTCAGGGTGTGGCACTCAGGGGTGTGACAGGGGTGTGACAGCGGTGTGACATTTGGGGTGTGGCACTCAGAAGGTGACATTAGGGGTGTGGCACTCAGGGTGTGACAGGGGTGTGACATTTGGGGTGTGGCACTCGGGGTGTGAAGGGTGTGACATTTGGGGTGGCATTCAGGGGGTGTCATTCAGGATTCAGGGGGTGACATTCGGGGTGTGACACTCAGGGGTGGCAGTCAGGGGGTGTGACATTAGGGGTGTGACACTCGGGGGTGGCACTGTCCCCTCACCTCGATGGTGCTGTCCAGGGACCCCACACTGTTCCTCCGGCCCCGCTTGCCTGGGGTGGGGGGGGGAACAGTGAGGGGGGACCCCCCCAGGGCACCCCAAATCCCTCAGGAGACCCCACAGGGACCCCAAAACTCCCCTGGACACCCCAATGTCCCCATGGACACCTCAAATGTCCCCATGGACACCCCAATGTCCCCATGGACACCCCAACACTCCCCATGGACACCCCAAAACTCCCCCAGGACACCCCCAATGTCCCCATGGACACCCCAAACCCACCCGGGGACACCCCAAGCCCCCCATGGAGACCCCAAATGTCCCCATGGACACCTCAAAATTCCCCTGGACACCCCAAATGCCTCCCTGGACACCCCAAAACTCCCCCAGGACACCCCCAATGTCCCCCTGGACACCCCAAAACCCCCCATGGACACCCCAAAACTCCCCCTGGACACCCCAAAATCACCCCAGGGCACCCAACCCCCCCCCCACGGATGCCCCAAATGCCTCCCTGGACACCCCAAATGTCCCCCTGGACACCCCAAACCCACCCGGGGACACCCCAAGCCCCCCGTGGAGACCCCAAATTCCCTCCGTGGAGACCCCAGCCCCACCCAATCCCCCTCTCAGCCCCTCCCAGTCCCCTCCAGTCCCTCTCAATCCCTGCCCCAGTGGCTCCCAGTTCCTCCCAGTCCCTCCCAGTGCCCCCCAGTCTCTCTCAATCCCCCCCAGTGGCTCCCAGTCCCTCCCAGTCTCTCCCAGTGCTCCCAAGCCCCTCTCAATCCCCCTCCCAGTGGCTCCCAGTGGCTCCCAGTCCCTCCCAGTCTCTCCCAGTGCCCCTCCATCCCTCCCAGTTCCTCCCAACTCCCCTCAATCTCTCTCCCAGTCCCTCCCAGTGGCTCCCAGTCTCTCCCAGTGCCCCCCATTCCCTCTCAATCCCCCTGCTAGTCTCTCCCAGTGGCTCCCAGTCTCTCTCAATCCCCCCCCCAGTGGCTCCCAGTCTCTCCCATTGGCTCCCATTGGCTCCCAGTCCCTCCCAGTCTCTCCCAGGGGCTCCCAGTCTCTCCCAGTCCCTCTCAATCCCCCCCAGTCTCTCCCAGTCCCTCTCAATCCCCCCCCAGTCCCTCCCAGTCTCTCCCAGGGGCTCCCAGTCTCTCCCAGTCCCTCTCAATCCCCCTCCAGTCCCCCCAGTCTCTCCCAGCCCCTCCCAGTGCCCCCCAGTCTCTCTCAATCCCCCCCCCAAGTATCTCCCAGTCCCTCCCAGTGGCTCCCAGTGGCTCCCAGTCTCTCCCAGTCCTCCCCAGCCCCTCTCAATCCCCCCCCCCCCAGTCTCTCCCAGCCCCTCCCAGTCTCTCCCAGTGCCCCCTAGTCCCTCTCAATCCCCCTCCCAGTGCCCCCCAGTCTCTCCCAGTCCCTCTCAATCCCTCCCCCAGTGGCTCCCAGTCTCTCCCAGTCTCTCCCAGTGCTCCCAAGCCCCTCTCAATCCCCCTCCCAGTGGCTCCCAGTGGCTCCCAGTCTCTCCCAGTGCCCCCTAGTCCCACCCAGTTCCTCCCAACTCCCCTCAATCTTTCTCCCAGTCCCTCCCAGTCTCTCCCAGTCTCTCCCAGTCCTCCCCAGCCCCTCTCAATCCCCCCGTCAGTCTCTCCCAGTGGCTCCCAGTCCCTCCCAGTCTCTCCCAGTCCCTCTCAATCCCCCTGCCAGTGGCTCCCAGTCTCTCCCAGTCTTTCCCAGTCTCTCCCAGTCCCTCTCAATCCCTCCCCCAGTGGCTCCCAGTCTCTCCCAGTGGCTCCCAGTCCCCTCCAGTCCCTCTCAATCCCCCCCTCAGTGGCTCCCAGTCTCTCCCAGTCTCTCCCAGTGCCCCCTAGTCCCTCCCAGTTCCTCCCAACTCCCCTCAATCTTTCTCCCAGCCCCTCCCAGTCCCTCCCAGTCTCTCCCAGCCCCCCCCAGTCCCCCCCAGTGCCCCCAGTCCCCGGTGTCTCACCGCTGTCGGACAGGTCTCGCAGGGAGCTGCTGAGCGCGCTGCGCTTGAGCCCCTCTGCGCCGAACGCCTCCTCCAGGCTGCTGCGGCTCAGCCCGTTCAGCGCCTCGCGGGGGGGCCCCGCGCCCCGCGGCCCCGCCACGCCCTTCTGCTTCTCCAGCTCGGCTGGGGACACCAGGGACCCCCGGTGACCGCCAGGGACCCCCCCAGTGACACCCAGTGACACCCAGTGACACCCAGTGACACCCAGTGACACCCAGCGCCCCGCGGCCCCGCCACGCCCTTCTGCTTCTCCAGCTCGGCTGGGGACACCAGGGACCCCCGGTGACCGCCAGGGACCCCCCCAGTGACACCCAGTGACACCCAGTGACACCCAGTGACACCCAGCGCCCCGCGGCCCCGCCACGCCCTTCTGCTTCTCCAGCTCGGCTGGGGACACCAGGGACCCCCGTGACCACCAGGGACCCCCCCAGTGACACCCAGTGACACCCAGTGCCTCCCGGGGGGCCCCGCCACGCCCTTCTGCTTCTCCAGCTCCGCTGGGGACACCAGAGACCCCCGTGACCACCAGGGACCCCCCCAGTGACACCCAGTCACACCAGTGACCCCCCGGTGACCACCAGAGACCCCCGGTGAGCACCAGAGATCCCCCCACTGACACCCAATGACCACCAGAGACCACCAGAGACCACCCAGAGACCACCAGAGACCACCAGAGACCCCCCCGTCACACCAGTGACCCCCCCCAGTGACGCCCGGTGACCACTAGAGACCACCAGAGACCACCCCAGTGACACCCAGTGACACCCAGTGACCCCCAGCGCCCCGCGGCCCCGCCACGCCCTTCTGCTTCTCCAGCTCAGCTGGGGGGACACCGGGACCCCGGTGACCGCCAGGGACCCCCCCAGTGACACCCAGTGCCTCCCGGTGACCACCAGAGACCCCCGGTGACCACCAGAGACCCCCCCAGTGACCCCCAGTCATACCAGTGACCACCCAGTCACACCAGCGACCACCAGTGACCCCCCCAGTGCACCTCCAGTCACACAGGAGACCACCAGAGACCACCGGTGACCACCCAGTGCTCCCAGTGCCCTTCCCAGCACTCCCAGTCCATCCCAGTGCCCATTTTGGTGCCCCCAGTGCTCCCAGTGCTCCCGGTCCCTCTCCCAGGGCTCCCAGTTCTGATTTTGGTGCTCCCAGTGCCCCCAGTGCTCCCAGTTTGATCCCAGTGCTCCCAGTCCATCCCAGTCCCTCCCAGTGCTCCCAGTTTGATCCCAGTGCCCCCAGTTTCTCTCCCAGTGCTCCCAGTTCCCATTTTGGTGCTCCCAGTTCCCCCAGTGCTCCCAGTGCCCCTCCCAGTCCATCCCAGTGCTCCCAGTTCCCATTTCAGTGCTCCCAGTGCTCCCAGTGCCCCTCCCAGTTTCTCTCCCAGTGCTCCCAGTTTGATCCCAGTGCTCCCAGTGCTCCCAGTCCATCCCAATGCTCCCAGTGCTCCCAGTGCTCCCAGTGCTCCCAGTTTCTCTCCCAGTTTCTCTCCTAGTTTGATCCCAGTGCTCCCAGTGTCCCTCCCAGTGCTCCCAGTCCATCCCAGTGCTCCCAGTTCCCCCAGTGCTCCCAGTGCTCCCAGTTCCCATTTTGGTGCTCCCAGTCCCCCTCCCAGTGCTCCCAGTGCCCCCAGTGCTCCCAGTTCTCCCAGTGTCCCTCCCAGTGCTCCCAGTCCATCCCAATGCTCCCAGTTTGATCCCAGTGCTCCCAGTGCTCCCAGTGCTCCCAGTGCTCCCAGTTCCCATTTTGGTGCTCCCAGTGCCTCCCAGCGCTCCCAGTTTGATCCCAGTGCCCCCAGTGCTCCCAGTGTCCCTCCCAGTGTCCCTCCCAGTGCTCCCAGTGCTCCCAGTTTGATCCCAGTCCATCCCAGTCCCTCCCAGTTCCCCCGGTGCTCACCCTCCACCCGGTACTTCTCCATCTCCTGCACCTCGGCCACGGACTCGCGGAGGTCGCTGGCGAAGCGCAGCCGGTCCTGGGGGCTCGGGGCGTTGAACACGATCAGCACCTTGCGCTCGCCCCCCGGCGCCGCCGACAGCAGCTTGATCCCGAACTGGTAATCTGGGGGGGCACCGGGCTCAGGGACCCCCCTGGGACACCCCAAAGGGACACCCCAAAGGGACAGGGACACCCAGCTTGATCCCGAACTGGCAATCTGGGGGGGCACCGGGGGGGCAATGGGGTCAGGGACACCCCCAACAGGGACAGGGACACCCCACAGGGACACCCCAACAGGGACAGCCAGCTTGATCCCGAACTGGTAATCTGGGGGGGCACCGGGGGGTCAGGGACCCCCCTGGGACACCCCAAAGGGACACCCCAAAGGGACAGGGACACCCAGCTTGATCCCGAACTGGTAATCTGGGGGGGCACGGGGGGGGCACCGGGGTCAGGGACCCCCCCACAGGGACAGGGACACCCCCACAGGGACACCCCAACAGGGACACCCAGCTTGATCCCGAACTGGTAATCTGGGGGGGCACGGGGGTCACGGACCCCCCCACAGGGACAGGGACACCCCACAGGGACACCCAGCTTGATCCCGAACTGGTAATCTGGGGGGGCACGGGGGGGCACCGGGCTCAGGGACCCCCCCAACAGGGACAGGGACACCCCCACAGGGACACCCCAACAGGGACACCCAGCTTGATCCCGAACTGGTAATCTGGGGGGGCACGGGGGGGGCACCGGGGTCAGGGACCCTCCCACAGGGACAGGGACACCCCCAAAGAGACAGCAGCTTGATCCCGAACTGGTAATCTGGGGGGGCACGGGGGGGTCAGGGACCCCCCTGGGACAGGGACACCCCAACAGGGACACCCCCAAAGGGACACCCAGCTTGATCCCGAACTGGTAATCTGGGGGGGCACCGGGGGGCACCGGGGTCAGGGACCCCCCCACAGGGACAGGGACACCCCCACAGGGACACCCAGCTTGATCCCGAACTGGGAGTCTGGGGGCACGGGGCGAGGGGGGGACACAGCAGGAGGTCCCAGAGGGTCCCAGAGGGTCACTTGGGGTCCTGTAGGGCCCCATGGGGTGCTGTAGGGTTTTTTGGGGTGCTGTGGGATCCCATAGGGTGCTGTAGGGTTCTTTGGGGTGCTGTGGGGTCCCATAGGGTGCTATAGGGTCCTGTAAGGTGCTGTAGGATTTTTTGGGGTGCTGTGGGGTCCCGTAGGGTGCTGTAGAGTTCTTTGGGGTGCTGTAGAGTTTTTTGGGGTGCTGTAGAGTTCTTTGGGGTGCTGTAGAGTTTTTTGGGGTGCTGTAGAGTTCTTTGGGGTGCTGTGGGGTTTCTTGGGGTGCTGTAGGGTCCCGTAGGGTGCTGTAGGGTCCTGTAGGGTGCTGTAGAGTTCTTTGGGGTACTGTAGGGTTTTTTGGGGTGCTGTGGGATCCCATTGGGTGCTGTAGAGTTCTTTGGGGTACTGTAGGGTTTTTTGGGGTGCTGTAGGATCCCATAGGGTGCTGTAGGGTTTTTGGGGTGCTGTAGGATCCTATAGGGTGCTGTAGAGTTCTTTGGGGTGCTGTAGGGTTCTTTGGGGTGCTGTAGGGTGCCGTGGGGTCCCGCGGGGTTTTTCGGGGTCCCGCGGGGCGCCCTGGGGGCTCACAGGCGTTCTGGAAGAGCTGCATGTGCATCTCCACCAGCGGGAAGCTCTGCCGGAAGCTGTAGGTCACCAGGATCTTCTTCTTCTGGAAGATCTTCGTCACCTGCCGAGGCCGCGCCGTCACCGGGGACCCGTCCCCCGGGACCCCCCCAGATCCCCCGGGGGTGACACCACCCCGGGACCCCCCCGGGACCCCCCAGCTCACCACCAGCAGGTCGTTGAAGAGGAAAACCTCGCGCTGGTGCAGCCCCAGGCGCTGGGGCCGGTTGGGGTCGGGCACCTCGTAGAGCTGGCAGCAGCAGACCAGGCGCCGGTGGGGCAGGGACAGCACCTGGGGACAGCGGCGGGGTCACAGCTGGGGTGGGACGTGTCACCCCCCCCCCCCGGAGCCGCCCCGGGGTGGGGATGGTGACCTTGGAGCTTCACGGGGGTCACGGAGAGCGTGGGCGCGTTGGGTCACCCCGAATGTCCCATGTGGGTCACTTCAAGGGTCACCCACAGGTCACCACAAATGTCCCTCATGGGTCACTTCAGGTCACCCCAAATGTCCCACGTGGGTCACTTCAAGGGTCACCCCGAATGTCCCACATGGGTCACTTCAGGTCACCCCAAATGTCCCATGTGGGTCACTTCACGGGTCACCCCGAATGTCCCATGAGGGTCACTTTGAGTGTCCCCCACAGGTCACCCCAAATGTCCCATGTGGGTCACTTCAGGTCACCCCAAATGTCCCATGAGGGTCACTTCAAGGGTCACCCCGAATGTCCCATGTCGGTCACTTCAAGGGTCACCCCGAATGTCCCTCATGGGTCACTTTGAGTGTCCCCCACAGGTCACTCTGAATGTCCCATGTGGGTCACTTCAAGGGTCACCCCAAATGTCCCATGTGGGTCACTTTGAGTGTCCCCCATAAGTCACCCCAAATGTCCCTCATGGGTCACTTTGAGTGACCCCCATAGGTCACCCCAAATGTCCCACGTGCGTCACTTCAGGTCACCCCAAATGTCCCTCATGGGTCACTTTGAGTGTCCCCCACAGATCACCCCAAATGTCCCACGTGGGTCACTTCAAGGGTCACCCCAATGTCCCATGAGGGTCACTTTGAGTGTCCCCCACAGGTCACCCCGAATGTCCCACGTGGGTCACTTCAGGTCACCCCAAATGTCCCTCATGGGTCACTTCAAGGTTCACCCCGAATGTCCCATGTGGGTCACTTCAGGTCACCCCGAATGTCCCATGTGGGTCCCATCCAGTGTCCCCCATGGGGGGGGACAGTGTCACCTGGAATGTGTCCCTTGGGTCACCTAGAACACCCCTCCCATAGGGTCACCTGGAACCTGCCCAGGGGTCACCTGCAGCGTCCTTCCCCCAGGATCTCCCGGAATGTTGGGACATCTCCCATGGGTGGCCTAGAACATCCTCCCCACCACAGGATCACCTGGAATGTCTCCTTTGGGTGGCCTAGAACCTGTCCCATGGGGTCACCTGGCCACCCCCCCGTGGGTCACCTGTCCCCCGTGCCACCCCCGAGCGCACGCACCGGTTTCTTGCCGACGATCATGCGCTCGACCGCCTGCACCTGGGACACGTGGTCGTCGTTGGTGCGCAGCTCGCGGCTCTGGATGCGCTGGTAGATGCCCACCAGCATGTCCCGGGGGATGTCCTCGCCATTGTCCACCCCTGCGTGACACCCGGCCCCGCTCTAGAACCCGCGGCACGCTCCAGAACCCGCAACACCCCCGCCGACAAGAACCCGCAGCGGCCGGCGCTGCTCTAGAACCCACAGCTCCAGACCTCACTACCATGGATGAGAACCCGACGGCGTCTGGACCCGCTCTAGAACCTGCAGCACCTGGTCAGATCTAGAACCAGCACCACCTGGGCCCACCCTAGAACCCACAACACCTGACCCTGCTCCAGGACCTGCAGCTCCTGGGCCGGCCCCGGAGCATCCGGCACCCTGTCATGCTCTAGAACCCACAACACCTGACCCTGCTCCAGGACCTGCAGCTCCTGGGCCGGCCCCGGAGCATCCGGCGCCCTGTCCTGATCTAGAACCCACAACGCCCGGCCCTGCTCTAGAACCCGCAACGCCCGGCCCTGCTCTAGAACCCGCGTCCCCAGGCCCGGGAGCCGCGAGGGGCCGGCGGGGCCTCACCTCGCAGGTTCTTGATGAAGTCCTCGAGCTTCATCTTGCGCTCGGCCTTGACGCTGGGGCTGTACATGTCGGTGTTGAGGAGGATGATGGCGAAGGCCAGGATGAAGATGGTGTCCGGGTTGCGGAACTGGCGCAGCAGGGCCGCGTTACACACGCAGTAGCGCTGGCTGCGGGGCGGACAACCCCCCACGGCCCATGGGGTCACGGTGCCCCACGGCCGGCCCCGCCTCGCGGGGTGGCCTTTGCACCCCCACAGCCACCCCTAAGTGTGGGGCGGCACCCCGATGGCTGTAGGGTCACCTAGAACATGGGCCACCACCCCCATGGCCCCTCCTTGATCCACAGGGTCACCCAGAATGTCACCCTGTGGTCCGGGGGCCATCACCCAGCGTCCTGCCAGTCTGTAGGGTCACCTAGAACAGCCCCTGGTCCCACAGGTGCTACCACCCCCCTGGTGTCCCCCCTCAACCCATAGAGTCACCTAGAAGATCACCCCATGGTCCCACAGGTGCCACCACCCCCTTGTGACCTCCTCAACCCATAGGGTCACCTAGAACAGCCCCTGGTCCCACAGGTGCCACCACCCCCTGGTGTCCCCCCTACACCCATAGGGTCACCTAGAACAGCCCCTGGTCCCACAGGTGCCACCACCCCCTGGTGTCCCCCCTCAAGCCATAGGGTCACCTAGAACAGCCCCTGGTCCCACAGGTGCCACCACCCCCTGGTGTCCTCCCTCAACCCATAGGGTCACCTAGAAGATCACCCCATGGTCCCACAGGTGCCACCACCCCCTTGTGACCTCCTCAACCCATAGGGTCACCTAGAACGTCACCCCATGGTCCCACAGGTGCCACCACCCCCCTGGTGTCCCCCCTCAACCCATAGGGTCACCTAGAACAGCCCCTGGTCCCACAGGTGCCACCACCCCTTGTGTCCCCCCTCAACCCATAGGGTCACCTAGAACATCACCCCATGGTCCCACAGGTGCCACCACCCCCTGGTGTCCCCCCTCAACCCATAGGGTCACCTAGAACATCACCCCATGGTCCCACAGGTGCCACCACCCCCTGGTGTCCCCCCTCAACCCATAGGGTCACCTAGAACGTCACCCCATGGTGACCACACCACTGTGCACAGCTGGTGGCAGGGGCAATGCAGTGGGGACGTGGGGACACGGGGACACGGGGACACGGGGACACAGGGACACGGGGACATGGGGACACGGGGACGTGGGGACAAGGACCCACCCCTCACCTGAAGGCCTCGATCAAGCGCTCCACCTTCTGCGCCTCCCCCTGCACGCGGATGTGGGACTGGAACTTCCGCAGGGCCTCGTCCAGCTCCATCCCGGAGAAATCCATCTCGTCCACCACGCAGCTGCCGGGACCCCGCGGCAGGGGATGGGTCTGGGGTCGCCCCCAGCCCCGGCGCGTCCCCCGTCCCCCGTCCCCGTCTCCGGCGCGTCCCCCCCTTACTCGAGGACGTCGCGGTTGAACTGCTTCTGGCGGTTGCCCAGGAACTCGCCGATCATCTGCCGGCTCAGGCCCTTCCGCTCCAGGATGAAGTGGGCGACGCCCACGGGGGTGTCGGACAGGAAGCCCCTCTCGATCAGGTACTGGATCCCCTTCTCCGGCTTCCTGCGGGGCGTGGCCGTGGTGGTCAGCCGTGGTGGTCAGCCATGGTGGTCAACCATGGTGGTCAGCCATGGTGGTCAACCATGGTGGTCAGCCATGCTGGTCAGCCGTGGTGGTCAACCATGGTGGTCAACCATGGTGGTCAGCCATGCTGGTCAGCCGTGGTGGTCAACCATGGTGGTCAGCCATGGTGGTCAGCCATGGTGGTCAACCATGGTGGTCAGCCATGGTGGTCAACCATGCTGGTCAGCCGTGGTGGTCAGCCATG